>NW_022748202.1:1364146-1401743 GCF_011630105.1 Anneissia japonica | reverse complement strand
TTAAAGTGCACTCATTACAGTGTAATGAGTCGTTGTGGCTGTCTCTTATACACATCTATACATGTTTTAAGTCAGCATTTATATATGTCTAGCCTATAATAATTGGTACATAATGCCATGAAAAAACATTAAATCCTGCCTCGCTAGGCTCCATATGTACGTGCGTAACTAGGCCTAAGGCCGCAGAGTCACGACTACCACTACACACAGATGCCCACTCAACACAACACACATACATACCCTGCAGTGCAGATAGAGCCTAGGCCTACATGTATTTCGGGATTGATATTAAAATAAACTTCATTTTTCGAAAGACTACTTTAGTACCAAAACCTACTAACTATGATTTTTTTAGTATTGTTATTAAAGAACTGAAGCTTACTTGAAAGAAAAAGTATTTTTTATGCACCGATTCTACAAAGTTCCAAATCTTCGCGGTGAAAAAAATTGGGGCATCCATTCCCATGTGATTTCTAATTTCGTTAATTTGTTGAAAATTATTTACTCAACTGACAGCCATATCATTGATTGAGGTCGGCGCGGATGAAAAAGATCGTAACATGGAGGATAAACAAGGCAATTCTACCACGGATCTAGGCCTGCCTTGCCATGGAGTTGTTATTTTGATAAACAACTTAAATAACAACTCCCTGGTCTTGTTTACGACATTTTAAGGCTGAGCGAGCGCCATAGTGTATTGGCTTAAGATAAGAAATTTTGTTTCATTGCTCTATGACATCGTGGAAATCACATTTTTCGTGAAATTTTCGGGATATTTAAAAAATTTGGGAGACTATTAATAAAAATCGGGAGGGTGGGAGACGGCCTCAAAAATCGGGAGAACCCGCGATTTTCGGGAGACTTGGGATCTCTGGCTATATAAATGCACATATTAAACATATTAAATTACATTTTTTTATGTAGGCCTATTTTATTATTAATATTAAACATCAGTGGATAGTTTTGTGCATTAGAATGGAAAATAAAAGTATGGTTTTCGTATATTCACACTTTTAATATCTGTCTAGTTAGAACATGCTTACGTTATCAAAATCAATCGATTTTTGTCTTTCCATAGCTATGAGGTCCAAGCTCACAGAACTCCCAAACTCCCACTTCCTTATCATCCCACCCATCTTCATGTCATCCAAATGTGATCCTTTGCTTTGCGTGTAACTATTTTTTCCTCACCCACCCCCTAAAAATATTTTTCTCATCCATTTCATCTACCCTGGCTCAGACACAGTTGTGTTTTGATCTGTTTTACTACTACATCCGCTATACTTAGTGAAAGAGATGACTGATAGAACTGTCGATATATGTATTCATAAACATAGTGCCCAGAGTTGAACAATAAAATCATACTATCTTTAGTGCAGCAGATTTTATGTATTCATGAGGTATGTCAAAAAACTGTATGATTCCCGAACATTACAAAAAACTATGTAACACTGTAATTTAAGAAATTTTTGAAAATACCATTAACAAAAATATTTTACATAAAAGAGAGGTATAGCACGTAAGTACTTGACTAAAGAAAAATTGTAGAGTTATGCAAGGTTACTCAGTCCTTCACATGGTTTGTTGTTGCAGTTGTGGGGAAAAATAAAAACAAAGTGACAACAATTTAGCACTAAAGCTCTGTCCAAATTATCATATTTCTGTGATGAATAAAGTGTTGTATGCATATGTGTAGTCATGATGTGATGTCATCATGGCCATATTTGGGCATGTCATTTGTTTTTGTCAAATAAAATGTTATTGTGTGGACAGGGTTTAAATCATCATGCCTCCACAGAAGCACAGCTGACTGTATTCTTGTGTTTTTCCACTAAGATTTGACGATACAGGAAAATTAGAACAGTACAGTTACAAAGTTTAAAATATCAAACCAAAAAAGCATGCATAGATTTCAATTACTTTCACAATATGTTTTTGAATTTATTTATCAAAGCAGTACTCAGTATACCTGGTGAAGCCACTATTAAGTAATCTTGATATTATTATGAATATTTTATTAATTGTTATTAATGAAACTTTTTTTGCCGTTACTGATGATTACTATTGTTAATTGTAGTAATAATGCATAAAATGTAGTGAGCCCTCTAAATCAGATCATTTCTAAAATTAATGCTCAGTTTTGTGATTACAGGCAAGTTTGAATGTTGAGGAATTCCATTGGAATCATAATCATTCAAATTTATGTCATCATATTTCAGTTATCAATTTTGTTTTTGATAGTAATGTTAATGTATAGGAGTGGCGTATCTAGAAATTTTACAATTGGGGTGCTGATGGAGGGTGCGAAGGTAAAGTGGGTGGGGGCTCGATGATCAGTTGAGAGACGCTAATTTGCAAAATAATGTGATTTTTAACGACAATTGACCGTGATTTTTTGTTGGGAGACTGAGGAGATGTAAGTAATTTTTGGAGGGGTGTGCGTCCCGCGCACATACCCCCCTAGATACTACACTGAACATCAGGTATGGCAAACCATCAATCCTGTAAAATTTTCTGACACAAACAACATAGAAAAAACATTGCAGTACAGTACTCACTTGGGGATCAGATTCAACACTAGCCAGTAAGTGCAAACTTGGTCGTCTAGTGGTTGAGACTCCTGGATAAGATAGTTATTTGGAGGTTGTGGGTTTGATTCCCACCCAAATCGCAAGTACTTGGGAATGTATTTGGTACGGTAACACGTCTGGTATGGCAAAACATTACTCCTATATAACATCCTGGCGCTAATATTACTAATGTACTTTATTCACGTAATTACAAATTATCACATGACCAATGTCATGAATTGACATATTTTTTGTTTGTTTTTGTTGCAAATTCAGGATGAAGATGTTGATTTTCTAGCAAAATTGGCACGATTGATAAATGGAATGGGTTGCAATCTCATCATTAGTTGGCAGAAGTAAGTATCAACGTTTACATACATGCCAATATCGTACAATAAAAAAACTCAAATTTCTAAATTTGTGTACAGGATGTTATTTTAGTCAACGCAACTGAAAGCTGACCATAGAACACAAAAAATCTCTATATGACAGTGCTAATAAAAATAGTGTTATGATAATGTCATGATAATATATATCATGCCATCATTATTGTCATTATTATGATATGATGAATCAGTTATATATTCAAAGTATACCGGTAATGAAAATGAAAACATAAAATTGTTTTCATTTTCATAATAATAATGAAAATGAAAACAATTATATGTTGGTGAAGAAGATGCAGTTCCCATTTTACATGCAATTTTATTTCAATTATTATTATTATTATTGTTATTGTTTATCAAGTGTACTTTTTACCAATGATTTTGTCGATACTTTTCTAATTTACATATTTATTTATAGTGTTTATATTGACTTTACTTTATTATGATAATGTACTCATTGATATCTGAGAGCCACTAGGCAGTGATTTCATTTATTTTTTGAAAATATTGTCCAGCTAGTTGAGTTATTTTTTTCTTTCTGTCATTTTGTTTTTGTCACATTTACTGTTCTTTGAACCAAATAAAAAAACTGAAATTTTGGCTTCATTTTTTACAGGGAAACCAAAATCAAAGACCATGTTAATGCTGCACGGACTTTGGCTGCCACCGAGTCCAAAATACCTCTTATGTTCCATTTCCTTAATCATGAAGATGATGACATTTCGTTGGCCGTAGCTGATTTTGCCAAAGATTATATTTCCGTTTTAAAACAGGTTGGAAACATATTTTACTATCTACTACTACACATTTTAAGTCATTTTTTATTAAAAAGGCATGGATTAGTTTATACTTCATTTGATGGAAAATCGCCACGTTCCTCACTCTTGTGCCAACACGTCATAATTTGTTTCCTGAAGGTTGTTTTCTATGATTTCCTTCATGAAGTCCAAGCAGTTGTGGCAACATAATTTTCTGACGAGGGGTTCAAGGAACTAAGTTTCCAACAAGCAATCCAAATTTGCTAACAGGGGTTCAATTTCTCCTCTGCACTTTGTTTAGAGCACATTTTAAAAATAACCACCCCTTAGATGCCCAGAATGTCACGCTCAGTCTGTAAAAATTATTTTTAAAGTAGTGTTCCCCGACATAATGAATTGGCGTCTTCCCTAATGGGGTTCTACGCCAGGAGTCCTAAGATTCTTGTAAGCCGTAAGAGTCTCCCAGAAATGGATAAGGTCTCCCACACTGCAGCAAGCAAGACAAATTGCCTGTAAAATAACCCCACATTCATAATATTTGCATGTTTTTTACTGCTGCATTATCAATTGTCTCCCGGAAGTCAGTGCTAATGGATATCAGGAAAAATTGATAAAATTAGTATTAAGCTGATTTTAACAGTTCTCCGAATGTGGCTTCTTTTAGCTTGGGATTCCTGCTATGCACCCTGGACCCCTGTTGATGCCACCACTGAGTTCAAGGAATATAGTCTGTTTTCCAGGGTATTTCAATAGTTGGCATGTTTCCGTGTTATTTGGATTTCCGCTATTTCCTGATTTGTCATTTTGGGATTTTTTTGTTTAAATTAATGCGGATATTGATGATTAAATATACTTGTGAAATTCTTTCGCAACATAGATTCAAAGTTCCAGATCAACAGGCATAAAATTTTCGTATAACTTAAATATATTTCAAATTTTCTAATCAATTGCTATATGAAATTTGTTGGGAATTTTGAACATGAAGTCGAATCAATTTTTTTTTTTTTTGGAAAGGTGGGAGGGGTGTACCTTTACCCAGGACCGGAGAATGAGGACAGCACTGTAGAAAAAGGCTAGTGCGGTTACACTTTAGTTTTCTAGGGAGAAACATTGACTATACTATAAGGACAAGTAGTTTTTATGATTAATTTTCTACTTGTTGACTGAAACACATAAAAGTCTACATATGTTTAATTGAATTATGAAATATTGATGAACATTTATAGTTTGCACAGTTGTAAGTAATAGTGTAATAATTACTTACAATGTCTTACTTAATAATGTCTTTAAGACATTCTAAAACATATTTTGTGTATCATCCTTGTTTCAATTCTGAATAGATCATATGGTTTATATGCTTTAAAAATTTCAAATGGTTTGATTTTTTTTTGTAATAATCAATTTGATATATTTTGACAATTACCCTTGTAAATTGCTTAAATTATTCATAAAATTCTCAGATGTGCAATAGAAAGGCATATCCTCATTTTTAACTACACAATTAAATTGTCCTGCTAATGGTATTCCTGTTTTTTGTGATTGTAATATTTTTAAGGTGTGAGTGTTGATTATATATTTTATAGATATTGTTGTAATTGGTTTGTTTCATTTTGTAATTTTTATAATTAATATATTTCAGTATTTGTATCTTGTAATTTCTTGTATAATTATTAATTTTAATAGTCGGATTTGAATGTCAGAATTGTATATTTTTCTAAGTTGTTTTGTTTTATATTTACTGCAATTACTATTTTTATATTTCAATCCTGTCATGTTGGTCTTTTGTAAAAATTAGGAATTTTTTATTTGTCTGTCTATCCTAATGTTTTTTTATTGTATACATTTTATATGTTTGAGGAAGTAAACAAATAAACCAAACTATAATTTCATTAATATTTTCAGATTATTCACACAAATGATGCCCAAAAACAATTCCTAAAACAAATGCTGTATATTATCCTGAAAAAGTTTGAATTTGATGAATCTTATAACTTCGACTCCCAAGGCGAAGATGAGGCGATGTTCCAGGACTATCGGAAACAGATTAAAGTGCTGTTTGATAATCTAGCGCAGCTTGATCAACAACTTGTTTTTGCAACTGTCCATCAGTATGTGACGTCTACGTTAAGGTGAGGTGATGATGTCAATATGTGAGGTTTCTTGATGAATTGAGTCATGTGTTAAGCTAGGTCAATTTGATATATATTTAAGGAAATATATCCTAAGTGATATTTTTACAAAATATGGGTCTCCTCAATGTTTCTGATAAGTTTAATACTTACATTTGATGGTAGCAAAAGTTCTAAGTTGAGTTACCTAAAGTGGAGTTCTTGAGGCACATTTTGTAAAGCTATTTTTCAGAATTGATCTTACTCCCGTTATACTCAACATAGGAACCTATTCAAAGACCAAAATTCTATATAGTCAACTACCTAAATATATCAGGAACTCATTTTTTGTACCACATAACAGCTCACATATATCTTCTAACCTGATGCATTGTGGAAGGATTATTGATTTTTTATAAAGCAGAAAACAATGATTCTTAATATTATCATTACTATTTTCATGATTGTCGTCATTATGATCATTTTGCTATTATTATCATTATCACAAATTTTATTGTTGTAAATTTTTAATTATCTGAATTTACATCATGATCAGTCGCCGTCGCCACTGCCGTTATCCTCTTCATAATCATAAATATCATCATTATGATTAGCATCAACTTAATCTTTCTTATCGTCGCCATCCTTATCATCTTCTCAGTCATCAGTATCATCATCCAAATCATAGACAGTATCATCATCACAAAACCAGTTAAATGCCCTGAAACAACTCAACTTGCTGAGCCTCGTAATATAGCATCAAATAGTTTCATCCCTCATTAACCAGTGTGTATTTTCTGTTTGATGTAAAATGAAAAATCTTATCCATGTACAAATCACAATGCCATTTTTGTCCCCTGAAAAATAGAAAATTATTAAAAAAATGTTTGACCTGATTTTTATATTGGATTATGATAAAAAAAAATAAATAATATAATACTTCCAGTGACTGTAAAGTGGTTCTATAATTATTCATTGTAAAATTGTGGGTAAATATTAATTTCTATGTTCAAGTTGATAATTTTTGTGTTACTTCGAAAATAGCAAGTTAAATTTAAAAAAGGTTTTTATGATTTATTTTTTTGTATTTTTGCGTATGAAAATACATCTTCAATAAACAACAATTTATTTTCATCTAGTTGCTGGAAGACAGTTAATTTTACTGAAGTTGAACTGTGTATTCGAATTCTGTACATGATTGGCGAGGCAATCCCAGCAAGCAGTGGTAACCATTTTATTGGTGAAGGTCAACGTGTTGATGCTATGAAAAGCATGATGGAAAAGGTAATAAGTTGTTGGAGTAATTTTAATCATATATACAAAACAATATAACCGTCTCTGGAAAAAGTAGATGTTCGTAGGAAAAATAAAGTTTTGGGTATTTTTACATTCTGCATGAATTCTTCTTTGAAACCGTGTTTATATGATGGAAATTGGTTGAGTATTACCAAAATTATGAATATTTAATTCATTAGATATCAGCTACCATATGTAGGTTTTGAGAAAACAGCTTCCAAATATTTGTATTTTGAAAATAATTTTAATATATTTTTCACTTACATTTAGTGATTGATCTTTTGCAGAAGTGTTCTTCAATATATCTTCTTTTATAAAATGCAAAAATCTGTAAATTCTGATTCTTAAACATTTTGGTTGTGAATGAGAAATTGTGACAAATGGCGGGTTTTGCCAAAGCCGGTTACATGAGCCAATTGTATAGTTTATAGTCCTTATTTGAGAAGAATTGTTGCACCACTATGTGCGAAGGTGTTGCTTGAACCAGTGCAGATATAAAAGCTGTATGTTGCAGCGCCCTACTTCAACACCTTAGCCATTCAACTCGTCCATTGTCTATTTGAATATGTCTATTTTTTTTAGGTAGATCACATAAATCTCTTAAGAACATAAGGTATCATTTTTATATGATCATTTATATGACTTTAAAGAAACCAAGTACATTTTTTAAGATGAGTAGGATGTCACCCCGGTGTACTGGTCAATACTTTGTTTGTTGATAAACAAATAAGTACCAGGGAACTCGGACACGAAGTGACCCTTAAAGAAGGAAGTTGCTGTACACGCTCTTAAGACTTTGCAGTACTTCCAGAAAAACTATAGTTTCGGGGTCACAAATCTCTTGTAAATCACAGGAGTCTTCAAAAGTATTTGTACAGCATTCCATCACTACTCCTGTGAGCAAGTAAAACTCTTTGTACATTATCTTATCTCTTGTGAACTTACAATTTCTTCATGTTTGATTGAAATTATGTGGCCATGGTTATCAATAGATGTAGCAGAATACAGTAGAATGCTTATTAAACCTGATATTTCTGACATGGCTTATAAATTATGTTATCTCCTGCAATCCAAAAACAAAAATCAAAGATAAGCAGAATACAGTACCTGAATTAGAAGGATAAAAAAAACATAAATAAGCTGGGGGAAAAAACATGATTTTATATTTTTTATCTGAGTTCTATCACACTAGCACATGTTTTGGTACGTGACTGATTTTTTAATTGGTAATTTTCAAGCTGGTGTGCTGTAACAAAGCAGGTCCTTAAAGGTTAATTGGCTTGCGTGAGTGATGTAATTACTCGGTTCAAGTAAATTAGGCATGGAATAACCAAGGTGATTCATTAGATTACTGATGTCTGGGAAGTCTCAGTATACTATGAAATACTCATCAGAATATAGTCTATTTATATATGAATACTTATCTAAAACCTTTCTATTGTGTTGGTGCCTTAGTTAAAACACTCCTAATAATTAATAGAACTAACCATCCAATTACATATCTGCATCCTCATTCCTTGTCACAAATAGAGCGATAATAGTATATCATTGAGTTATGATAATACAAATCATAAGCCTTTATCTTCTTTTATATTAACAACATTAAAAGGCAACATTGCTTTATTTAAAATTTTATTCAAAACATTAATTTGCTCATTTTCACCAAAAAAAAGTTTCAAGGACAGAGCCGCTGTGATAATTTGTGGTTTCATGCATTTTTAAACATCAGAGAAATGCTTATTAGGCCACTTTCACAATATCTAATGAAGCCCACTTTGGTGTAAACCCATATCATTTCCACTTGATGAGCCTACTCCCAATTTATAATATTTGGGTTACAAGGTCTATAATTATGTATATATATATATATACTGTAAAACCCCGAATTGAAGCCCAGTGGGCTTAATCTCGAATTGAAGCCCCACTCTTTAGTTTGCAACATTAACCTCGAAAAGAAGCCCATGATCTTCTTTTCAAGATAGCATAGGACTTTTTTTCGAGATAGTACACTGTACATCAATTTCAGAAAACAAAAATAAATTAAAAACAAGCTTGGTTTTTACAGTAGTTTTGGTGATTTAATGCCAGTTAAATACACTCCATGATACAGATTGATGTTACAGTGGCCGTATTTATTGTTTTATAGTACAAATTCCCAAAATTTAAAAGCATTCATTTTGAAAAGAAGCCCCCTCTTTACCTTGCAAAAGTAGTCTCAAAAAGAAGCCCATTTCGAAAAGAAGCCAATCTAAAGTTCGCAAAAAAAGGAAGCCTAGGGCTCCAATTCAAGGTTTTACAGTATCTAAAATTATGAATTCAAAATTATTATATATGTAATTGTGATGCTGGTGCAACAAAAAAATGTATTCATAATTATATTCAAATAAACAATTTCTTCAAAAAAGTAATCCTACAATCTAAAAAACAAATGAAAGATGCTGTTCAGCAGAATGAAGAAATGAGAAAAACAAATACTTGTAGAAGAAATTATTCGGTTGGTACATTTTACTTGTATCTATGTCCAAGCACTTGATCCATATTTATGTGCTATAACATAAATCTGACATATAACTATGTTAATTAATTTGTATTCAAACTTTTAGTTCGTGACTTCTGTATGTTTTTAAGGATATGTTGATTGTTGAAGGTTAATCAATCAGACATTATCCACCCAGACGAAAACTACCCAAAATGGAATATACCATTGTTAATGTTTGGTGGGCAGTGTGGTGGACAATGTTGGGTGGGCCTGTTTTTATCAGCTTCATAGGATAGATTACACTGTGACTTCCTATTATACGCCTTTAATTCATTCAACTATTTTGATTAATGTTAATAATCATTGTAGATCTCAGTAATCACTGTGCTTAAAGTTTGTAGAAATTTTAAATAAATTTAGAATACTAAAATATTAGACAAATACTATTAATATTATTAAATGTATTAAAACTCTACTACAAATTTTACATTTGAATTTCCATTAAACTTTGAAGTTAATTTTTGTGTTAAAACCATTCAAATTTTACATTTGAATTTCCATTAAACTTTGAAGTTAATTTTTGTGTTAAAACCATTAGAAAAATACAAACTTTAAGCAAAGTGATTACTGAAATCTGGAAAAATCTACAATGATTATTAACATACATGCATGTTGTCAAAAGAGTTGAATGAATTTAAGGCGTATAATAGCAAGTCACAGTGTAATCTAACCTATTGTGAAGCTAATAAAATCAGGCGCACCCAACATTGTCCACCCCACTGTCCACCCTCTACTTCAACAATGGTATATTTTGGGTGGTTTTCGTCCGGGTGGTTTTCGTCCTGGGTGATTTATGTCCTACATTCAATATTTCGTTTTTGTTGGGAGTCTTATTTTTTTCTTGTTTCTGGATGACCTAATGTCGTCGCTAAAAAAAACCCCACCAAATGGAGTTGCCAGTCAATCTCCAGCGGCTGTACAGGTGTAGTTAAGTGTTTTGAGTCATACCAGGACAATGGACAATGGTGTTTAATTTAATATATTTTGTATATAAACATATGTGAAATAATCACCTTAACACTGTATACAATACAAAGTACATTGTGAAATCTTGGTCCTGGGCTTAGATCCTGCAATTACAAGGATATTTTCATAAAAATAAAAGATATACTATCAGTGGTAAAATTATATTAAAGAACATTAACTCAATTAAAAAATCAAGTTCTTAGCACTGTATTATCAATTATCTCCTAAGTCAGTGCCAATGGGTATCATCACGCACAGCAAAATATAATTAGATGTGTTAAGAAAGCTCATTTAAGCAGATCTCTCGGATGTGGATTCTTTCAACTGGGGATCCCTGTGATAGTTTCATGGAAGAATGTTCTATCCAGAGCCTTTCGGTCTGCCTCTACAACACTGGTGTTAACCAATCTTGAGTATCCTGTTAGAACTTCCATGGCATATTACTACCACTCTTGCCTTCTACTCTACCTTCCATAAAGACCTTCTCCAGGCAGGTTTGATGTGTCCAAAGAACTTTGATTTATTGATTTGTCCTATACTGTCTCCATTAAGTAGATTTTCATCCAGTTTGAGAATCTAGCAAGCAAAAATAGGATGGGATTGAATTATTGTTTTAGAGAGAACAGATAGCTTAGTCGGCTAAACTGGTGGTTATACAGTGTGTGTGTTGAACTGTGGCGATCTCTTGGTCCCCGGTTCAATTCCCATTGCTGCACTCCTTGTAATTTAGCAGGAGGGATCATAGGGTACCAAGCTGGAAAAAGTCACTTCCTTAAGATGGGGTTAAATGAGCTTTTTAGCTGATTTAATTTTATTTCACTATGAATGATGATACCAACACTGAGTTCAGTGAGACAATCAATGACAAAGTAAAAATAAGCATCAGTGGAGGATCCAGGTATTTGAAATAGAGGGTGCTCAAAGAGGGACTTTTCACAGATGGAGGATCTGTGAACTCAGCCGCACCATGGTTGGGGCTGAGGCAAGACAATTTTTGATTATGGCACCTCTAGATAGCCGGAAGTGGCAATCTTAAGACTCCAAATTTAAGTATCATTTTCTTTTTTTTTTAAATTTTGAAAAAACCAGGGGGAGGGGGGCCCGAGCCGGCTGAGCCCCCTTGAATCCGCTATTGAGCATCTATTATGAATTTACAGAGAGATTGGTTATTTTCTATGAGATTCTTGTTTGCTTGCAAGACTGCAGAAGGCCGTCCTGGTTCATGAAAGGCAAGCTCTCACAACTTGCGGAATACTTGGGTCCCCTGCAATCATAGGTGAATTGTCTCAGATGAAGATGTGTGATTCATTATTTTGTTGATGATATGAACTTAATTTTTCTTTTTATTATAGATATTTTCTCTTTTATATTGTAGCTTATAATATCTGAAGTTGTGGGACATCCCCATTGGATCGTCAGTTTACAGGTAATTCAAATTCTCTCATATTTTACCTAAATAAGTGATTGAAGAGACAGTGTGGGTAAAGGTAACCTCAAAAAACCCCTTGTTCAATGTTAGATTTACATCTTTATTGGATAAAAAATATCAATTGTATTTAACACAATTAAATATAGACCAAGTACAAGGGCCCACCAATCCTATTTCATGCCTACTTAACGCTTAACTGTAGGAGTGGTTTAGCCCAGCAGTTGCGGTTGTACATCTCAACCTTGAGGTCGTAGGTTCAATCCCCTTACTGTTTATTTTGCTTGTGCCCTTAGGCAAGCCATTTCACATATGGTTGACTCTCCTAGGAGTGCTATTTATTTATGTATTTATTTATTATTTATAAATTCGGCATGAATACAAAAACACAAACATGAAGTACAATAAAAGACAGATTAGCAGCATGCCCAGATAGAATAATTAGGCATTAGGCGCTATATATTGTAAGTGTGGAGTGGAGATAAGCACTATAAGTGGAGTTATATAGCTTGGTGATTAACATTCTTGCCCTCGAATCCCAGGGTCCTGGGTTCAATTCCTGTGACAACAGCAACAACTCCACTTCAAAGCGTCAAAGAGACTTCTCTGAGAAGCATCACGTTATTTCATTTATTTAACAAAAGTCCTGAATGTCAGCTGACCTCCTAGGAGAAGGGTCACCCTCTATAAATATGTTTAAAAAAAAAAAGTCTTACATATTGTTATTATTAGACCTATTTGTACTTAACAGCATCCTGCTATAAAGTGAGATGTTTGTAATACCTTGTTGATAATCAATGTTTGTTTTCATATACAAATTTGTTTTATTGCAATTGCAATGCAAAATCCATCCATAATCCATCTTGTCGGCATAATAGAGTCTGAAAATTTACTTCTCAAAATTAAATATTTAGGGTCTACAGTATACAAAGCATTTATCAATCAAATTTTAGTGATTGCATTATATATTTTTTGTAATAGCCACTTGATAAGATCTAGACCAATGAACCAATAAACTCTGTGCCCCTACAATTGGTGATTGATATATCACATGATTTGCAATCAATATCAAGCATACATTTGGTGCTCTTTTTAGATTATGTTTGTTTATAAGTAAAAAAATAACTTACTACAAGTTTTAAAAGATAGGTATTTTATAGGTGGTATTGGATGAACTGGTTGTAGCTGTTGTGTGTGTGTTGAGCCATGGAGATCCTGGCAAACCTCTTGTAGAGTTTTACGCCATGAACTGTCCAAGTCTATATTGGCCACTTTTATATCTAAGGGTATATTCACACAAACAACGTAAGGCTGGCGTAACGATCGCCTTTGTGTGTGAACTAGGCAGTGGTGTTACTTACGCCACCGCAACGCCACCTCCTTGGCGTTATTAATACTACCTGCAGATCCCAGATTAGGTAATGCCACAGGGCTAACGCAAGTTATGCTTGAATGATTTTTTACCTCATTTAAGAGATTGACAAATCACAATTAGTTTTGCAATAGATTAGTTACTTTCCTGTGCTCTCTATAATTGAAATGGTAAAGGGTTTGTTTTTTTTTCTATATTACATTTTAGTTTACAATGTATTTGATGTTGATTGTATTTTGTAAGATTTTTTAAAATTTATTTACCCAGAATGCAATTTAAAATGACCAACAATAGCTTTTAACAAAACAATATTTCCGCACAAACAAACAATGATGATTCATCCTATCTGAATACCAGCTCATGTCGGTATTCAAATAAAACAATGGTTAAACTGTTGTTCTTACAGTATTTAACAAAAGAGAATTCCAAGGAAACCCACATTAGCACCAACAGGTACATTTTCCAGTCCTAACTTATGTCAGCTTCAGGAAGTAACTAAGGTTATTCACCCAGGTAGTTGATCAGTCATTGATGTGTCATTAACCATCTTCTTGGAATCTATATAGCTCCTCCCCTTTTGTCCCATGTATTATGAGAGAATGAAATTATTAGATAGAGACACAGAGATAGAGACACAGAGATAGAGACACAGAGGTAGATAGAGGGGAAACATTTTATGTTTACATTACAAAGTGATCAGACGAATACTTAGAACAAGAAGAGAGACTTTATAGAGTCAGCACATTTTGTATATTTGATTGATTGTGATATACAATAAAACATAACAAGAAACTGCATAAAGTCTACTGAATATAATTTGAGTTCTAACCTCTATTGTGAGTCAACATAGACCCCAACACAACAATAGGCCCCATTTTTCTGCAGCATATGAAGCAGACGGGAGTGCCATGTTTCATCTCAACAGGACACTAGCCCATCGCATGTACTCCAACAAATTTTGCTGGTACCCACTGATACAGTTGGGTAGGCTGAAGTAGAAATTAAAACACCTTAACAACACAATTGAAAAGTACAGCAAGGGATTGACACCCCATACCTCAATGTTGGGAACCAAATCATTCCTACTTCGCCAAAACTGCTTCTAAGTTCTACAAGGACATTGTGTGTGTTGGTATAATCATATCGTTCAGTATAAGAATACTGCATTAAATTG
This sequence comes from Anneissia japonica, assembly GCF_011630105.1. Lineage (NCBI taxonomy): Eukaryota > Metazoa > Echinodermata > Crinoidea > Comatulida > Comatulidae > Anneissia > Anneissia japonica. The sequence goes on along the minus strand of NW_022748202.1, from coordinate 1,387,148 downwards.
ATGGTGCTAATTTTAATGAATTATATTGAATGAAATAGGCATGTTATGTAACATAGATTTTTAAATAAAAGTATGCGTAATCATTATATAATCATCGTAGAAGAGAATCACTAAAGACATTCTGAGCAAAAGTACTGTAGAACAGCAATTGTGATGATAACATAGTACCAGAAATAATATTGCCGCTCCATGCTGGAGCATTAGCTGATGCAGCAAAATATGTACAGTAGTATGACTAGGAAATACTTTATGTAATATTTATAGGCCAAAAGAGCAATTATGTTTAATTAAAAGAGATTTCCTGTTTTCTTTTTTTTATTTCATATATGAACCCGGATGCAAACTTTCTAAAAATTATGTTTTTACAATGTCTTTAGGATTTATCAGTATTTCAAATGCATCAAGAGTCAATCGATCTATTGATTGGATAATGCTTTTGTATCATTGGTACACCTATGGTGTAGCCTTACAAAGACAATACAATAATTTATGTAGAGAAAACAAAAAATGCAAAAATACAAACAGATTTACATTGTCTTATAGATAATGGACATTAGTGGGAAAACTATTAGGACAAGAATATTGGAAAAATTATGGAAGAAAGCTGGTGTTTAGTAGGCGGGAGGAAAATTCCCCAATTGAAAAGAAAATATGATGGGAAAATTAGCAGGTGGCAAGTGCCACACTGATTTTGAGTCTACTCAATTATCAAGTCTTCCCAGGTATTCTTTTTCAGGTATAGCTATAAATTACAATAGTAATATCAGTGGCGTTTGGTTGGTCGTCATTATTAAATATTTTTAGATCTCAGTGGGTTGCATACTAACGCAACATGCAAATATTTATCTTCTATGCAAGGTGTGATCATTCATTTAAATGTCTGTGAACATGGCCCAAGGGTTGCATTTTTGTATTAACTTGTAATAGGGAAAATTATTTATCAATTGATTTATTTATTTTTTTTTTTAAATTTTATTTAATTCCATTCTTCACATGGGCCAGATTTCATGGCCGTCTGTTAAGAACAGGGCTCTATGCTGCGTTAGTGACATTCCGGCTGTAAAATGGAATGTGTTATTAAGGTTCATTGCAATTCATGGTGTGGTAGGCTGTTCGGTGTGTTTTTTTGTGTGAGTTGCTAGTTGGAAAATGCTAGAGAGTAAATTGACCTAGTTTTTGCAGCATACACATGCTTCCTTTGAGGAGCATTTTTATGTGTAATGTATTGTATAATCCCCTTTTAATTTTGCAGTTTGTTATGTCTATGATTTTTCTTTTTTTAGGTTCATCAGTGTTTGTTATCTCACCTTAACTGATCCAGTCTGTGTACTTTAAGTAACTTTTATTGTGTCAGCAGCTGTAATTTAAATATTGATATAAAAAAAAAGCAAAGCTAGGCTTTATTTCATTTGACCAAAAAAATATGGGCCTTGGTTATTATAATAATCATGAACCAAAATGCTAGGTTTAAAAAGTTGAAAAAGTACAGTATAAGGACAATAATTAATTGAAATTAGCTTCATGTTTCGCATGAATTCCATGTGTTTATGTGGTTGGGATTTACTGTTCCACATCATGTAATGCGATTGCCTCAATCTTTCCTGTCCTGCAATTCATCAACTTGGCCCAAAGGAGAAGTGTGTAATGCAGCCCAGAGTCGGCTGTAATTTAAGACGGCCCTGGGCCAACCCTAGGCCGGCCTAATACTGTAAGTGTGATTGGGCTCTTACTCACGGTGATATCGTAGTTATTGAACAAGCACTTGTTATAAGGTTGACACCAACCGTATTTTATTTTATTTTAATTACATATAGCCCATTACAAGATGTTTTAAAAATGTATAAAATATAGTAAAATACAAATAATAACATACAAAGGAAGCAAATCGAGAATAAAAAGAGTCCCTACCTTAACTAAAAGAAGGTCTGTACTGAATTAGCAACTTTGGATATAAACATGGAAGTACTGTTAAAAAATATGTAAATAGTGGTATCGTTATGTGTAATGGTATTATAATTATAGGAGAGTCTGTGAATAAAACGGTTTTTAGTAGCATTGACCCAGAATAAGTCAGTGTTACGTGACTTGGCTCTATGTATTTTTAACATAAATAAAGATAAAAGAGGGCAAGTAAAAAGCGAGTTAAAACATTAACAGTATGAATGTGATCATCTGATAGAAAACACGCACTTCAACCTGCAAGCTAACACCGACAAATGACCGGATTGGCAAAGCTCTCATCCGACGGAAAGTCAGACCACCCCGCTGATTAATTGCCTTTAACCACATGTTGATTGCAAACCTCTGTAGCTGGACCATGGTCTCGTTTTCGCAACAATTATAGGCTTGGTTGGTTAATATAACCAAGACATCTTTAAAATTATTTTTTGAGTTGTTTTTACTTTATAAATCCAAATAAAACATTTCAGAATAAATTTCTATTGCTATCGTTCGTTGTAAACTTCATATAAATATTTGTGTCATACCGTGGCAGTACGTTCGCTGTGTCTAAAGATACGGCTGAACGAGATACGGCGAACGCTGATGAGATACATGATTCTGAGATTACTGCTAATACGGTGGCCTTATCTTTAGCCACTGCAATTCATGCATACTAGCAAAAACAACATGTGGTAGGTAGCTCGGTAAAGTTGCCGAAAATCGTTAATGTTTATAGGATGGCCTACCAAAGGAGTCATAAGTCCAGGAAGGCCCTCCCCATAGCATTCGGCCTAGCCTATGCCTATCGTAATTCCTGTTTTGTCGTCTTCGTTTTTTGAACCACCATCATGAGATCAAAAGAAATCACTTTAATATTCAACCTATCAGTGTATAAGGGCTATAACTATTTGTGTAACTCTCGTGTAGATTTTATGCGACCTTGACTGGATTTCTCATTAACTCAAGACAAATTATTAGGTTCTACGGAAATGTTGTATTTACTACGGATCTTGAAGACTTAACTGAAATGGATTTTACCCTTTCAGATAGTGCCGCAATATTGCGGTAAGCATGCCGGCATAATGACCGGTTTATACCCTTTCACACAGCACCTTTGTTACCGCTATATTGCGGTAATATTGTGCTTTTCATGTCTGAAAGAGCAGGCATGAGAAAACCCATTTGCCTGATGCCCGGGACAAGTGTTTTTTAAGGTCGGACAAGAATTTTAGGGACCACTTTTCTGTGGACAAGCACTTTTAGAATAGGCTATAGTACTTCACCATGTAAGGCGTAATGCTTTCACACTGCTGTACATATAAAAAGTCCGACTCTGGATAATAGGCAGCATATTTTATTAACGAATTCTTAATTGTTAAATGTTAGCCAGATCTGTTGTATGTGTACATATTAGACCTCCAGCAGGTACATATTTTTGCATGATATCGAACTAGCCATCTGGGCCTGCTGCACGTGGTCTGTTTACAATATAAATTCGCACTGGTCTATTCATATTGGTCAGACATATTTAAAGATTTTTGGCACACAGCCATTAGTTAATTAGTTGAGTTGGACCACATGAAATGTCTGGACTCAAGACTAGTAATTACAAATATGAACAGCAGCCATTAGGCCGACTTCAAAAAGGTCTAGTCTATTATGTTTGCGCATGTGCAGTGAAGGCAATCTAGACAAATTAAGGAAGGGTAGTTAAATTTGGAATTAAAGTTGTTGAAAGTAATTTAAATGATCAAGATAATGTGCATATAAAATCCACATCTTGTAAAACAGGAGTTAAAAAGTTATGGCTTAGGGCCTATAAATGAATAATTTTCCAGTCTCAAAAATTTCACGCTCGGAGGTTCTCTAGAAGGGATACGTTCCCTTAGCCCATGCTCAGAGATAGTCCTACAGTGCTTGTCTTCAGTTGAGAGGTAAGGAGTTTTATTATTTTGCAATAAATGAAATGAGGATGTGTCAGGCTGTAAAATATTCCCCGGATAAAATATTATGCCCAAAAATCCATCACTGCATTTTGAAAATAGGAGCTGATTTCCACAGATATTTTGCAGAAAATTCAGGCCTTGATAGTAGGAACACAAGTATTTACGATTCTGTGCATCTATTTTTTTTATAGGTTTTCCCATGCAATTTGAATTAGTTTTTTTGTATCCTCCGTAAAACAAGAAAAATACATTTAAAATTATGCAAATGGACATACAATATGACCACTTCCCTAATAACGTCAGAAAACGCAGTCCTATCTGCATGTGGCTGAGAACTTATGTATCGTGGGAATGTTTACTTGCGTATGTAATTGTTGTGACGATGGCTGTTAAACACGCATTAAGAAAATGATCAACAAGTCCTACATACATAGAATATTAAAAATGTTATTTTATTTGAATTTTTCCATATTATACATTATTGAAATTCTTGCAAATTAAAAAAAGAAAGAAAAACATTTTTGTATGATCAATGCAGCATGCATGTAGGCCTATTAATGTTGTAGAGCCATAGCAAAAATACTTTACTTTTGGGTTATTGTTAAAGATTATTGCACAATAATAAAAATATGAAATTTCCTCTTGCCTGAAAGACCCTATAGAATGGCGTAATATATATATATATAATATTTTAATACCACCGCGCAGTTGTTTTCAACTTTAACCTTGTTTGTTTTTGGATAAATGCACACGCTGGTTTGATTACTGCAATATCAAGTAGACAGTCTCAGACAGAGCAAGCCAGTAACTGTTACCGCAATATGGCGACAATATTACTAAGGCGCAATGTAGCCTATAAGCCGGCTTATTGACGTATTGACACTTTCAGACAGAAACCAATGTCAATCTGCTTTAACCGCAATATTGCAGCTCTGTCTGAAAGGAACTTTGGAGCCTAATGTGAGATGGTGAGGTAGCATTGTCTATTTGCCCACAGCTGGACTCCTTCCTTGTTCTATGTTTTAAATGAACTGTGATCATTACAAATAAAACCAAGTTTTACTGGCACCCAGATCAATCCAAGGGGGCTATTAAATGATAAACAGTTTTATTCAGTGTAACCACATAGACCTACAAAGATAACTGATTTTAATGTTTGTGGTAAAGACATTTCATCATGTCCTGTTTAGTTAATAAGGGATTGGTTATAGTGGTTAGATGCTTGATTTATTTTTAATCCATAGGTCCTGCTGTATGTTAACTTAAACATTCCTCATGATTTCTCTTGATTAATAATACAGCAAGTACAATGCCAGGCTGACGTATAGCATACAACATCAGAATAAAAGAATGAAAAACTTTTTTTATAAAAAAAAAAAGGATCCAGGCTCACCCATAGAAAATTTTGCTTAAAAAATGGCCAGAAATGAGTTTCTTCTGTTTGTTAATGACTAGTAACATTCTACTAAATTTGGGTTTTTCCCATTCATGTAGCATCATATTAAATTTTAAATTTAGATAAGGCAGTCTATTGAGAAATCTCAATAAACACTCAACACCAGGCTTAACCCTACTCAAAACTTCCTCTATCAGCCTAATTTTATTGCAAAATTACAGGCACTTGTAATGGTATCACATATGTTTTTTGATTAAAGATTTCCTTGTTTGCTCCAGTACAATTATTTGAAATTGCGGGTCCAGGAATTCAAAATAGAGAGGGCCCAGTTGTACAAGTTGTACTTAATTTTCAATGTTTTTATCCTGTTTGTTTTATTCACTTTTAAAACTTTAGGAGCCTTGGTTACCCTCTTACCATAGCTCTACTCACCCCTTAAATTATATTTTAATTGTATGTTCTTCTAGTCACAAGTGGGCAAAGTGCCTGCGGGCCACATGCGGCTGTTAGTGATTATTTTTTTTGCGGCCCTCCAAAATTAATTACAAACCCTATGTGTGCGGCCCGCCAACCATCTTGGGGTAGAAAGTACCTTGTTTTTTGCAGCCCAGCACCGATCATCTGTAAAAAGTAATAATAAAACTGAGCATAAAGTGGCCATAAATCAGTGTATCAAGGTTTTTGGAAGGGCACTGAAACATCAAAGTTTGAATGCAGTCCTCTGAGTAAAATAAAAAATTCACTTTGGCCCTCCAAACAATTTTAATGCCAACCCCTGTTCTAAGGTACATTTTTCCGACAATTGTACCATTGTCAGTTTATATTTCTGTTATTTTATAATGTAAATACTGTACAGTACTGTAATTATTAAAAGGAGTTAGTATAGAGTGTCTGAGTAGTAACTAAAATATTATGCTACTAAAGGTTGTTATCAGATATAATACTGTATATAATAGTGTAGATTATAAATTTGGTAATTCTGGAGGATCTGTAGTATTCAATATACAAAGCATTCATTTTAACCAATACAGAACTGTACTATAAATGATACAATGAACCTCTTCTTCCATTCACTTCAGGTTTAATTAGGAATTTAATCTAATGAATGCGTTTTCCTGTTTCTCAATTTTGATTTATGTCAAGATTGAATTACAGAATGTAAATTGTAATAAAAGAATGGCTTGTCTGTTGAAATACTAATGGGAATTTTCCAAAGATAAGGTGTCATATCAGTCTCTGTCATTTCTGTCATTTGTCAACAGTTACCTTCTGTTCCATGTGTGTTATTACTTCATTTTTTGCTGCGAAGCAGCCAATTTATATTCTTGACAGCAATTTGACCTCTGAAAGGTCATTGTTTGTCAAAAAAAAAGGGGCCTAAGACGACTGAAAAGCAGAGTTTCCTTCTTTCTTTCTGCCGGGTAAAATCAATTACTTTAGGCGACGTTTGTAGACTAACCAACACGTACCAACGTTAGACTAGCTAGGATGGTATAGGCCTAGCCTTGAAGGGACGAAGTTCCCAATGAAAAACAACGTCACTCTTTGATAGCTAACATTGTCTATTTAACATCACAATAATTCATTATTAGACCTATATTTGTTTTTTTAATTGTACTCCACAAATCTCAGCCGATACCTCGCACAACTCGAGTAACGTCTCGTATCTATTGTCGTGACGTCATGGCTCGCTGGCTCACACTTACGGTCTTGCACTTGTGATCAAATAACACGCTGGCTCGCACTTTGGCAACACTCTTTGGCAGTCAACTCGCCCCTAGAAAACCCGCCCTTGGAAACTTGCCCCATAAAAAAATGTACATTTCCTAGACCATGCAGTCTTCAAAATAAAAATTGTAACCTTTGGTAATCAACTACATTTTCCACATACATAGACATTTTTTAAGCCTTATTAAAAAAAACCTAAACCATAATTTACCACTTAGACACTTTTTGACAAAAATGAAAAATTACGACTTTGTTACCCAATGAGAAGTGTTCTGATATAGACAATGGGTCGTGTCTCATATTATTTGTTATAGTTTTATTATTCATTATTTTCACTTGACTCGCATAAATAATTTTGTTTGAAGAACATTTATATGCAGTTGTACTTCGCAGCACTTCACTTGCAATTTGCAATTTCTAGTACAGCATAACTATTGTTTATACATCAAAAGTGATGGTTTGGTGTATGGTAAGAATTTAAAAAAAAACTAGACAGGATGAAGATTTATGGTGTACTTTTCTGTGGTTTTACAAGAATTTATTATCAGTTTATACTGATAATAAATTCATGAGTCTAGGGATAATGATAAATTTCTGTATAGTGTCCATATCTGAAGCAACATTTCTGTAGTAACTACAGACCTTGAGAGTCTCAATATGTTACGCTCAAGCACCATCTGAAAAGACACATGTTTGTTTTTCCAGATTTTACTACATATGTTATGGTTATAATATTATTAGTTTTTGAAAACAGAAATACAATATGAAATGATCCCGGTAAAAATTTCCCCGGTGAAATTGGCTCCAAATGACAAGTAGGTAAAAATGGCCCCAATAAAAATATTCAGTAATAGGAATATTCAAATATTTAAATAAGTTAAAAGAGCAGTCTACTGATTATATTCTTGTATAAACACACTCCATCCTGTTTGAATTCAATACTTGATATTTTTATAAGATTTTTATCAAACAGGCATGAGAAAAATATGTTTTGTGCCTCTATCCATAACAATTATCTTGATAAAAACCTTACCTGTATACTGCATCTATATAGGCCGACAATGGAGCTTTCCAGCGTGTCAGCCAAACTTAACAACTGACCAATCAGATCAGCCAGAAATATGCTCATTTCTATCACATGTGTTGTCCCATAAATTCACCTGTTTAAATACTGTATTATGTTTTAATGTTCCTTGGTACCTTAATAACAATATGCAAGAGGCGAGGATTAGCGGAAAGTTCCATCTTGTCCTGGAGCAAGCAAAAAATGGCAAAATAAAAACCCCTAAATATGCTTCCAGGGACATGAGCAACTTAATTGAATTTTTAAGTAAATTCTAAATTGCAATGATAATATCAAAATTGTTTATTGATTAATGTAAAGTATTTCGATATAAATGTAGTTTTTGATTAAAGATTAGAACGAGATTTGTTGGTTTAATTAGTTTTAAGCCAAAAATGTAATCATATTATGCTGTGTATGTTGATTTATGTTGCCAGGATTTTAAGGAAGACAATATTTTTATGCAGTAGTAAAATCATACAAATATCATGAATTTATCAGAGGTTGGTTTCTTTCCGAGAGATTACATGACTGCAGAAGACTCACAGATATTTAGACACCCCTCACTGTTTTAACTGAATTTTTGGGTTTTCCATATTTTACCAGAGTTACTTTAAATTATTTGTATAAATATTATAATTTTGTTGTAATATCCTTTATTGGCAGTTCATGGAGACAGTAGCACGATATGAAAAATTCTTTCTGCTTCAGCAAGAACACATTCCAAAGGTCCTCATGGCTTTCCTTGATGATCGCGGCTTGAGACATAAACATCCGACTGTGCGCAGTCGTTGCTCTTACCTTTTTCTACGCTTTGTAAAGACACTACGCATGAACCTAAAACCATATACGGAGGTGATATTGGAGCATTTACAGGACTTGTTACAAATTGAAAGTACAGAAGCGAATGGTAACCAGATGATTCTGACAAATGATGATAAATTATTTATATATGAAGCGGCTGGAATCGTTATTATTATGAGTAATATGAAACCGGAGGTACGTTTACTTAACTTAGGCAAGACATTTTTTATAATTTCTTTAGTGAACCCACAATCCGCCGATAATGCTGATTTCAAATAAAAATCAAACTTAAATTTCGGACATTTAGTGGAAAAAATAAAAGTTTTTCTTTATTTTAATTATGCTTGCCACTGTCAAATGTAAAATTTAAAGACTTTAACCATCTCATTAATACTACACTGTTTACCAAATAAAAATTTAATTTCTATTTTCTCCTCCATCTGGATACTTTTGTCACAAGTATTTGCTATATAATAAAACAAATTTTAATTTTAATTTCTTTTTTCTGCCCTTCTCTGACGATCTTTGAAAATATGTTCATAAAATAAGGTATAAAAAAAGTCTTGCCTTCTTTATGGTACTGTAGTTTGCTTAAGTGGCAGCTAATGCCGCATCGAAAGAACTTGTTTGCTTTTCATGGTAGACCCATTTAACAATTTCCAGCTCCTTTATCTTTTCAGTAGACGGCAATGCACTTTCACCTCTCTCATCTAAACCACATGCTAATTAATGTTTTATTCCATTGTGGAACAACATTCAAATGCATACAATATTTACATCAGCTTTAGTTAAATTTAAGTGGTATTACAAACTTGCATAGCTCATGGTTGGTCTTTATTTCATTGTACTTAACTTTACTTAACAATATTTTTCAGAATTATACTTAACATTAATTTATATCAAATTATATGATTCAAAAGAAATTATTTTTTTTTTTTATTTGATTTCTTTTTGTCTTAAAATATTAATACCAGTTATTTCTCGGTATCTTAATTATAAAAAGGATAAGTTGCTACTTATGAAACGCTTGCTGGCACCAACAATTGAGAAGTTTACATTAACATTTGAGAAATTATGCCAAGAGGAGGATGTGGAGACACAAGAGAGTTATGCTGAAACTATCAGCTATGCCATTTCGTTAGCAAGGTACAATAATAATATTTATATTGTAGTTACAGAGTGTGCCATATGAAGATTTGATGTATTGTCACTGCCCAATGTCTGGAGGTTCTCAAAAGTGGTGTTCACCCCCACAGCAGCAAAAAATAATCACTAAACCAAGTAAAATCATAAAGAAATTAAAGGGCTTCCTTCTAGGGGCCATAGGACCCCATAATAATACACAAGGGAACATTCCAAAAAGCACCCTTGGACCAAAATATTAGTTTGCACTTCATAGTTAACAGGTGTGGAATTTATTCACCTTTATTGCATCTATTAAAGCTATAAAAAATCTGAGCTGGGAGTAACAATAAGAAATGATATTGCAGTAATAAATAATTGTATAGATAACATAAATATAAGAATGATCTTTAAGATCAGATTAACTTGTTAAATTATCACAATTGTTTTGTTTTATTTGAAATTTTGGTGTTGTTAACAAGAAGTATTACTTCTACCTTATAGCCGAAGCAGTAAAGCTTTTCATACTCAGGCTACAATGAAGCAGCATGGATGTGAGGCCTGTTACACAGAAGCCTTGGAAATCTTCCTTCAAGCACTCAACACACCTCATCAACATCAAATTCTACATGCAGCAGTTCGTCAGTATTTACATAGAATGATTGTTTGCCTTGGTGAGACTGTACTACCATACATACCTATTGCAGTTGAACATCTCTTAAAGCAATGTGAAGCACGAGATATTCAAGAATTTATACCCCTTGTAAATCAACTCATTAGTAAATTCAAAGTGAGTAATTAAATAATTTATTATCAAGTTTGTTTCACCTGTGAAATAATGGAATGGTCCATTCCAGGGAACAGTACCTCCATATTTTCAAATCAGCACATTGTCATCCTCATTTACTTTTCACTGATCAACAGAACTAAGATTTTTGAGATTAAGAATTATAGTAAAAAATAAATAAGTTTACTGATTTCTATAATTTTGTCTGAAAATTATGCTTGAACTGTAACTGGTCCTTCCTTAATACTACCTGTGTTTGTGAAAATGTTTCTTTACCAATTACCGTAGTAACAAATGCTCACAAAATATAAAGATTTGGCTCCGAATTTGACATACTTGCAACTCTTCCAATTGATGAGACAAGACATTGGTCACCGTAAAATTAAATACACAGCCCATACTTGTAAATTCTTGCTGTTTACTGTTGCTAAAATAATCTGCTCGCTAACTGCGGCTAAAAATAGACACCACGGTCCTTCCGCAAAGAGACCCGTCCAGTGGGCGGATTGGATCATTAATTCACAGCGTAAAGACTTGCACATGTTCCACAGAGACTCTCGCTACTAAAAATAACTTGTTACATCATGTCTTTACAAGTGGGCAGCCTGGGTGATTGATTGGATTGGTTGTTGCTGGGCCAAAAATAACCTACAAGAAAAATAACCTTCTGGTGGTGATTGGGCAGTACACCGGGAGACAATCCCCTACTCTTTTACATAGTGTACTGCATTCTTCTGTGTGGGTTACCCACATCTTTATATTTGCACAAGTAATTAAAATTGTTTATTGAGCAGATTGATCTCACTGATAAACAATTGTAGTACATTCCGCTGGTGCATAGGAACTTCTATTGAAATCATTATTTCCTTTCCAAAAAAATTATTAAACATTATCTAGCATCTCATATCGACTTTTGAATGGTGAAAATCGGCTCAGTATAACCCATTTTACCGAGTACAGTATTTAAGTTAGTACAGTGTAAAGTAATATTTTCTTTCATAGTGAAATTTTAATAACTTCTTAATACATGAAAATATTGTAACATTTGTAATTATGGGAAAAAAGTCCTGAGAGTGAACATAAAACCATTCATGTGTTAACTCAGACATATAATGATGTGGGCTGAATCACTCCCGCAGAACTCCAACTGCTATCCAAAATTTGTAGGCTTATTGTGTGTACTGTAGCGTGTACCTAAATACAATGGTGGGGGAAAACTAGAAGACGTAACAGCAGTATGTTCTACAGTCAATTGTGACGTCATCACTGCAACTACCAGTGTTATTTGCCTATTCCCCACCATCCACTAATTTTTCAATTAGTGGATGCTCTGCTTGATTTTTTTGTGTCCAAAAAAAATTCCTCATATTTTCGTCACCACGAAGACATCGCGAACCGCGATAAAAATTGAATTGTAATTGAAAATTACTTTCGTAAAACAAGCTAATTAAAACCCAAAGAAAGTTACTTTAAATTCAATATTAAGTATGAACAATTAAGGAATGCATTGAATCAATGGACCCTCATAAACACAACAAACTGAATGTTTAATAGGAATATTCTAGACCTGTTTTAAAGACTCAAGGAACATGTTTAGATGTAGGCCTATGGCCAGGCAAAAGGCCGCTCGGGCCTCCTACTACTACTAGGTCATAGCCTAGCCTAGTTATGAAGTCATCACACGTTTTTACCAGTCTGCATGTACCGACCAAAAAGGATGTCAGTGAATGTATTCTCTCTCGAATGCTGAAATGTTTATTTCTTTGACGAAAGTCTATCAAAATAGCATTACAAACAAGTTCTTTCTAACACAATAGTTATTCATCCTATCCATACTGTACTGCTGATGTGTAGTTAATTAAACGTGTACTGCAAGAACATAAATCAGCATACGCACAGCTAAATGTAAATACAAACATGTATACTGATCATATCACTATAGCAACCGATGAGTGCTACAACAGTTGGTTATAAAAAACTAAAACTAAAAGACGGCAATTGACTTATAAAGCAATTAGTAGAGCATGCATTGTGTTATATGGAAAATTATACTTAGGTTCAATTTAATGCATTCAAAAATTTGTTCAAGCATTAAATCTAACCATCGTATAATAATTTTCCTATAGTGTACTATGCGGAGCTCTACTAAGTGCTTATTGTTATTTTCTAATAATTGTTGTTATTGGAGGGTAAACCAGATGTGTGCACTGTTTTACACTGGTGGTAGAGTCATTTTCATGAGATCCGTGACTAATTTTAGGATACCTTTTTTCTCGATGGATTTGGCAAGATGGACCAATTTAGATATGCGGTTTTTGCGGGAAATGCGGTTTTTGAAAGTTTGACCTTTGACCTTGTAATGTCATATCTCAGTAACAACTGGTCATAGAGACTCACAATTGATTGCAAATTGTTCAGGAGATTCATGTTTATATTCGTCCTTATGAAAAAAATATTCAAATAGTGACCGGAAACGATACATTCTGACCTTTGACCTATTGTAGGGTCATTACAGTACATGTCAAATCAACCAGATTTAAAAGAAATTCCTGTATGACCGTCTCAGATTTTGATGAAGCTCCATAAAAATGATCCACTGTATGAAAAGCCAACCAAAAAATAAATAGCCTCATATGATATGTAGTTTTCGAGATATTGACTTCTCAAAAATATGGGGCGTGGTTCTTCAAGATGTGCAAACGCAATTTACTTCAACTTTGGAAGCTTATAACTCGAGATTGGTAATAACAATCAGGGTCAAACCTGGTATTTTACCTTATTTTTCGCCATATTTCACAAATGGCCTTAGATTAACAGTTATCCCTTCTCTTTTGAAATTATCTGCACTCAAAATTGCCATGACGATCCGTTGTTGATCGAGAAACATAGGCGTTTTTCACTTTTATAGATCTGGTCCCAAGTTTGAATATATGCCATTCAATTTTAATTGATTTGATCAGCCTGCGCTTGCATGTGGCTAGAGACAACTACACTTAGATAACATATCTATAATATGAGGGGTATATACCCACTCAAATGGATGCAGGGTGACCTCGAAAATCACAAAACATTTGCATCGTTAAACAAAGCGGCTACTTTGAGTGCAGATAACTTCAAAAGGGAAGGGATAACTGTTAATCTAAGGCCATATTTGTGAAATATGGCGAAAAATAAGGTAAAATACCAAGTTTGACCCTGATAGCTATTACCGATCTCGAGTTATAGCTTCCAAAGTTGAATTAAATTGCGTTTGCATATCTTGAAGAACCAAGTCAATATTTCGGAAACTATATATCCTATAAGGCTATTTTTTTTTTTTTGTTGGTTTAGCATATAGTAGATATTTTTATAGAGTTTCATGAAAATCTGAGACAGTCCGACATACAGGAATTATTTTTGAATCTGGTTGATTTGACATGGAATGACCCCACAATGGGTCAAAGGTCAGAATGTACCATTTCCGGTCACTATTTAAATATTTTTTTCATTAAGACGACTATAAACATGAATCTCCTGAACACTTTGCAATCAATTGTGAGTCTCTGTGACCAGTAGTTACCAAATATGACATTACAAGGTCAAAGGTCAAACTTTCAAAAATCGCATTTCCCGCCATTTTTTGATAAAAAGTTGTATTACAACAAATAGGAACATGCATATTTTGAACAATTTGAGACCAAAATCAAGTCTCTCTGACCAATGGTTATCGAGATACAAGCATCCAAATCAACAGGCGGCCATTTTGAAAAACGTCTCCAAACGGGACTTTCCCCCCCATATCTGGGAGGTATATAGGAGCTATATTTTATCTAAATTGGTCCATCTTGCCAAATCCATCGAGAAAAAAGGTATCCTAAAATTAGTCACAGATCTCATGAAAATGACTCTACTATGGGCTGCCTGTCATAACATTACTCTACATGAAATCCTAAATTTTTAATTAAAGACACGAAAAAAAAAAAATCATAAATCTTTAACAAAATTTTTGCGGAAGTGAAACTGCAGAAAACAATAGTGTAGACCTTCAATGCTACATTTAAAAAAAATAAATACAACATTTCTATTGTTTACTATATACTTGTTGCCATTATAATTTGTTTCATGTTGCAGTTACTAGATCTAACATTCATATAACACTATGCTTTGAGATATTGAGGGATGAAAGTACAGTAGTAACATCAGGTTACTAAAAACATCAGGTTACTCAAAAAATATAGGCATATTACTTCCTATAAATGGAAAATTAAAATAACATTTGGGCATGATCATCTAAAAAGCTACACAGGCATAACATTATACTTAAGCCAGCTTAAGCATAATAATAATAATAATAATAATAAGATTTGTACATAATACATAGGTCTCTATGCCCTAAAAAATGGCCAATAAGGAAACAATTGCATTTTTTCAAAACTGTGTAAAAATCAGGAGCAGATTCAGAATTTTTCAAAGGAGAGGGGATGGGGAGAGAGGTACAATAATCTCAGAATAGGTAAGTTAGTAGCACATTACATTGATCTGCATTGAAAATTTTAAAATTCAGTGGCAAAAGTGGGGAGGGGGAGCACTGGATCCACCCCAGAAAATGCCTACTCCCCTAAGCCTTGTACTACTACTACTACTACTACTACTGCTTGAATACATTTCTATTTCTTTGTACCATTCTCTGGCTGATAAGTAAGGACTTGCTTTAATGGCTATCAGCAGAGGGGGTGTAAGGTATTATAGTAGCTGCCTGTACTGTGACTATGTTTACGACTTGTCATAAACATAGCCATTGCCTTAAATAATAGCACTGAGGTTTTTTCATGTGACTACTTTTATTTTTTTTTAAGCACTTCATTTCCTCAGGCTTAACAGTGACTAACAGTGGCCATTTATCACTAATCACAAGCTGGTACTGATTGATCATACATTATTATTCATCAGTTATTCATCTGTTGTAATATTTAAATACAGTTTGGAGAAAAAATGTGATTGGTACAACACATTAACATTGTCTGTTTTCACTGACGGTAGTGAAATATTTGCTGCAACAGGTGCGTCAGAAGCAATTTTTATTGATCTGGCCTGATGCGACTATCCCCACCATCCCCCTCCCACCTCACGTTGGCCAGTAGTGGAGTGGGGGAAGGGGTCCGGATGTAAAACCTTTTTTAGATAAATTATGTCCTTACAGGGCATCGTATTCTTGCCAGTATTATATGCACAGAGAAGCTATTTCTAGACAAGCTCTTAGTTTTGACAAATCACACAAAAACAGAACTTCTTTTCAAGACAGCATAGGCTTCTTTTCGATATAGTACAGTACATACACTGTACATAAATACAGAAAAAAAATAAAATAAAAACTGGCTTGGTTTATACAGTAGTTTTAGTGATTTAATGCCAATTAATACACTCATTGATACAGATTATGATTAATTTTTTTATTGTGTTATAGTACTAATTCCCAACAATTACAGCATTCATTTTGAAATGAAGCCCCCTTTGTACTTTGCCAAAGTAGCCTCGAATAGAAGCCCATCCAAAGTTCGCCAAAAAACAGAAGCCCAGGCTTCAATTAAGGATTTATGCAATCTGGATAAATGGAATGTAAACAGAACAGATCATTGTTAGTGTGACAGATTATTATGGCTTGTGATTAAATATTAACAATATTATGAGATGCTTTTGTTAAATACACAAGTAGGCCTACAAGATTTATGCAATACAATATTAAAAGCAAAGGGTATTTGTATACACGAGTCATTTAATTTTGTAAAAAAAGAAGAGGTTGCATCAGAGAAAGTACAATCTGGCTTGCAGATTACAGTTGTAAATTATTGGTCTGGCCCAAACCGGACCAGCCAGACCACTTCAGACACTCTGGTGCAACACATAAAGTGTAAAAATAATAGACCAACAAGTCCTCAGTGCTAGTAAATAACTGTCATTTTTTTTTTTTTCATAGGTACTTTTAAGAAAATTCTTTCACGACTAAATCTGTACATTCAAAAACTGCAAAAGGTTCAGTGGCAACCCTTACCATTCAGGGGCAACCCTTACCAAAATATATTGGCGATCTTATTTTGGGTTGTTTTGGCAATCTTATTTTGGGTTGAGACTGGAATATTTTGAATACCAGGTTATTTTAGGATTTATGATTACAATTTGGTTTGTCATTACACAATAAAAGGTCAGCAATGTATTTGGGAACCCTGCCTGTAAGTTGTGAATCTGATTTTGTTCTCTATTATACTGTATACTGTAGTGTAATACGATCAACTGGTTTTGTGAAAGGTCAAGCATGTCAGAACCCACTTGAATTGATTCTCCATTGTTATTGTCTAACAGCACAATTTCTACCATTTTGTACCCTATTTAAATCTATGTAGCAAAAGGATTTTCTGCTTTGAGCTTCACTATGGTTTCCCCAAATGCAACCTTGTGCTTTGAGCCTCTGTCGGACTGGACCCCACAGTGGCGGATCCATACATTCAAAATAGACAGAGTAAGGCTCCACCCATGTCAGCCCTACCATGATTTAGGGCTGAGCTAAGAAAAATTATGAATGGCACCTTAAAAACTACATTTTATTATTTTGAAAAATTTAGGCAGGCAACACACAGTCTCATTATGAGAGATATACCCAATTCACACATTCAGCAAAAATTGCCCCTGATATTCCTTCCAAGATTCATCAATGGAAAATCCATGTAAAAGTCTCATGAGAAATACATGCAGACCTGCCAAGACCCCAAAAATACTCCAATTTATGCATAATTTGATTGATTTGATCGTTATTATCCAATGTATTATAAACACCAATACCATTAAACACCAGCCATTTTCAATTCGAATGTCACCATTAATGGCCAATGACTTGTAGTGACGTGACTTTTTTGGTATCTTGCATCATCTTTTGGTTAATTCTGGAAATCTCCAGATTTTTTGGTAAACCTCCATATTTTTTTAAGATTCTTAAAAAAATCTCCAGATTTTCATGACCCAAGTGTTGGCAGGTCTGTACATGATGTATTTACACATGCATGTAAATGTAACATTTTGCTAGATTTTTGTACAAGTGAACCTGGTATTAGTTCCTAGAGCATAACTGGGCCCTGTGAAAATTGTTAGCTTTAGTTGTATATGGAGATATGATGAAATAGTCATGTGTGATAACTATTGATTGTACATTGAAAAAATATACAGACAAGATTCATTTAATTAAAGAAGTATCTTAAGTTATGATTAAGTCAAATGAAACCATAATTCAGAAGTTGCTGCTGTTTGCATCATCTGGTGTTGCAGAATATGCCTACCTTAAATGTACAGCCTTCAAACAGTCAAACCTTTGCATGGAGGGAAAAGGCATTAAGTGAAGATGATAATGATGATGATTTCAGCTTTACATATATAATGACAGCAGTGGCGAATCTAGGATTTATTGAGGAGGGTTGACCACGATAGTGCCCATTGAAGTGCAACACACCGAGCGGAGGGTTGGTTTTCGAGGGAGCATCCCTCTCTTCCAATTTTTTTTTTAAGTATGTGTTTACGCGCTCTTTGTAGAGTATTCTGGCTTAATGAAATATCATTCCTGTATTGAATTACATAGCCCCAGGTATTCAACCTTTTTAAGCTGGGGGCCTGTTCCAATTTGTTCAGTGGCGGACCAACATAAATTGTGTATTTCCATTTTCTTTTATAGCGTTGAATTCGAAATTAAAGGGGCCAGGGATCAACTTTCACAGATAGGGGAAAATACCACCTCAGCCCCACCATTGTTTGGGCTGAGACAAGAAAATTTATAATGATGGCACACCTAGACAGTCAAAAATTACTGAATTTAATTTTCTTTTCTTATGTTTTCTTTTCTAATTTTGAAAAAAAAAATAAATAAATAAATAACTGCACTCCACATTTGCCTATCCTTGCCACTAGAAATTTCCCTAATACAAAAATAAGTAATTATTCACAGCTTAAATGCAAAATCAAAGGATTTTCTAAAAGTCCCATACCATATTACATTCAATTACCCCCACTCCCCCATTAGTATTCCTGGTGATTGCGGCACTGGCTGCTCCCCTCTTTTAAAACAATCAGCAATTGAATAAAGCAAACATTCATGCAATTCTCCAACTCTGCAGCGAGTTGGATGACTGAGTGGTTAGTGCAGGGGCACCACAACATTACAGACACAGTATGCTCGCCTATAGTTCTGATGGTGGAGCAAGTCTTCTTGGATAAGGACTAAATGGTAGGCCCAGTGTACACAATTTGGCACGGGTGCACTTAAAAGAACCCAGTACATACCCTGGTGTAGCAGGTCCATAATGACCCCTGTTGTGGACAGACAAGAGTAGTTGGTACCAGTTTATAGGGTAGCTCAGAGACATGAAGAGACCCTTAGGAGAGAATAAAGTTACTCTACAAGCTAGTCCACAGCACTTTGAGACTCTGTTATAAAGTGCTATATAAATCAAAAAACTACATTACAGTACATTACATCTACTGTCACTTTTTAGTTCATTTCTGCATATTTTATGTTTATTAAACCAAGCCAATGTTGTGTTTTGTGACTACCTCAATATTGTGTCATTTGAGAAATCTCATCGAACCATAAACAATCAGTAGTGATTAATGCAATGATTTTTTCTTCTTATTCGTAAACTTTTCTTAACACAAATGTGTGAATTACCACTCCAGCAAAAAAGGGAAATCCCAGAGTTGTAGGCTCATATCCAGTGATAGCAAAGGATTTTTCTCAACTAAAAACATGGTATAGTGTAATATACTTTCATCTGTTCTATTTCAGAGGATTATTGCACCTTTTTTACTTGAGGTATTGATGCCAATATTGACCACCATATTCAACGTGCTAGCCCAACCTGCTGACCAAATGGACATGCAAGCTCGCAGGGACAAGCAGAGTCTCCAGAAGAGTTATTTTAATTTTCTACAGGTATTGGTGATAAATGACCTAGCGGAGGTTATGTCAACTCAAGGTCAGTTGTATGTCATATTGTCATTTACTTTTAATAATGCTAATGCTACAGCCCCACCACCCCACCCCCGTCAAGGGGTATTTTCTCCCCTCTCTGGGAAGTTCGGAGAGATTTGTTGGGGGAAACAAAATATTATTTGAAACAACACCTTTCTGAGGCAGTGGCGGCGCCAGCCCCACACAAAGCCAACAAATGTCTGTCACAGTCTGAGAGTGCCATTGCCGGCCATCCAGCGACAACTCTTGCCCTGACTGTTGTGTTATTGCCCTACTGTCGGGGAAATCCCAGCTCTACTACTGCTCCCAGTCGGAAGAGATGTAGCATGAACAAAGCTATGGATGCTTATATTCTTTTGTGAGTGCATGAGTCTGATTGGAAGTATAAAATTTACAGTGACAGGTGGGATTTCTGAACCAGCAGATGTGTTATTGTCTCTTTAATTGTAGAGCCAAGGTTACACATTCATTGGGTGATAGGTCACATATATACTTGCTGCTTCCGCCTCTGGAATAATTTATTTAAACTGATTCATAATGTTCTCACAAATCAGTTTATACCTTTGTTTATATTGGTATTGCATTCCTTATAGAATCACTTCGACCGTCGACCGCAGTGATTGCCCAGACACCACATTAAAGGAAAAGAGATATATTGTCTTTTAACCTACTGTATCTCTCATATAATATAGAGCTCAAGTTGAATCTATATTGAAATTATGAAAAATGAAAATAAAATCTGAAAAATGATTATTTCGGTATTAGATATATTATATTGTATACATATTCAGTAGAACCCCTCTTCAGGGGACACCCCTATTAAGGAGACACTTTTCGGTGAAACGAGGGCCATATATCTTTTAATGCTACAGTCAACCCCTATTAAGGGGATGGGGACACTTTCTGAGTGTGCCAAATGGTCAAACCATGACACATAATTTTTTTGTTCATTTGTACCACAACATCTGAAGCACTCCAAAAATAAGAAAAATTAATTCAACTTTACATTTTGACACCTTTTGAGCAATAAACCAGAATTTTCTCCCCTTAATCCATGAGTGAATATCAGTACAGGCCTCCTGCATGTGTTACTTCATAAACCAATCTTGTTAATTTTTACCCTTAACAATAGAAATTTCTTTTTCTTTGTTTTTTGTGTATTCCATATAGGATTCTAATCCATATCAAAAGATACTATTCTATTCATGCTACATCCATCTAACAGAAAGATCTAATGTGATTGTTATTATTTGTAAATAAACAAATATTTGTTTACCTCTTTAAGACATTTCACATACATATTACACACATACTACAATATTTCAAACCATATGAAATTATTTTATCATTTAATAGAAAGCTCAATATTTTAAAAAAGAGAATATTTTGTCATTAACATTGCATGATGAAACAATATTGGGCACATATTTAACTTTTGTTTTTTAATTACTAAACTAAATTTTTAATTACTTAAAATCCAAAGAACAATTGTTAAAATAGGTTGGCTGATACATTTAATAGGGATCTTTCGATTTGAGATGGTGTAGAAGATATTTAATCTTGTGCTAATTTAACTGTGCATGGTGAATGGAATGGCCAAGAGGTTAACTCAGGGGCGCTGCAACTAAAGCCATAATACTGGAAAGATTTTAGAATTACGATATACAGAAGTATAGATAATATACAATTAATATATAATTAAAGATAATCTGAGATTACAAACTCTTGCCCTGGTTGTTGTTGTATTATAGGGGTGTAATATTACTATATACATATGTAGATGCATGTATAATATGTGTATATCTATTCGACTGTATTTATTAGGTTTAAATCTTGTTAACCCTCGCCTCCCCCTTCGGGGGCAAGGGTAAAATCCACTCTTTAGGAAAAGGTATATTTTTAGAAGTTTTTAATAACAGAGTGCACACTGGCAGGAACAATTGAGGAGGCAAGAATTCTTCTGCAAAATGCGCCTTTGGAAGCTATAAGTTCAGTAGTCTCAATGATAAAAAATAATCTATCCTGAAACAAAGAACTGAATGTGAGAATTGACAAAGCTTCTACAAATTTGGTGTGCTAAGTGCTCAAGCATGGAAGGCTGACCTTAGCAACAAAGGTAATAATTTATAGAAGCAGTGTCTTGAGCATCTTAGTCTACGGGAGTGAAACATATTTTCACCAAGAAAAAAGCTAAATATTTTTCACTCCAGTTGCCTATGCTATATTCTACTATTGTCTGCCACAGACGGAGAGTTTCAGTGTTGGGTACTTTAGATGTTTTTAATAAAAGATTGCACACTACAGGAACAATTGTGCACCCCTCTTTTTTTGTTAAAATGTGAAAAAACATAGTAAATTAATGGAATATATTTTGAAAGCAATAATATATTAAATGTTTGCAGTTCATAGTTCTGAAAAATATTGTTGTTTTTGTTATGAATGTCTCGTTTTGATGATACGGACGGACTAGTGCTGTCTCGTAAGAATTTTGTAGGACGCGTTAAGAATGACAAAATATTCTCTGTATTTACTGGAATTGAGCCGCATAGCTTGTATTCCACTATTTGCATTCACACCTGGGCTGTGTATATATATTGCCTTGGTTTGGCTCTGTAATCATTAGTGGATCGAGTTACTTCACAAGGAAATACTATATGATTGAAAACTGAGACTTCCTGCTATTTCGTAGAAAACTCAACAATAACTGAGACTAAAGGGTGAAAAGGCTGAAAGCCAGTATTCATTGTCTGTGTGAGAGTGGGACAGCCAAAACTGTGGCATTGCATTTAACTCTGTGAAAGGAAAGCCAAAAAAAAAAAAAAAAAAAAAAAGCATGGCTTCCATTGTGGTGAGAGATCTACTACTTTGGTTTAGGTCCGATTAAACATGGAAAGCCAGATATCCACATATTTTAAAATGAATGGAAAATCAGCAAAATAGGTTGCTTTAAATGTTAAATCAATGTGCTGTGTAGTCATAGATATCATTATGCTCCATCCCTAGTTTTGTACCTTGAGTAAAATTCAATGTACCTGAGCTCCTATTGAGCACCTCCCTTTTTAAAATTCTGAATCCACTGTAGCTGGCTGAATGTTCCTGGTCTCTGGTTATAAATTTGATTGGTGTTGATTATTATTTAGAATGGTAATATATTCATTTATTTATATATATATTATATATATATATATATATATATATATATACTACCTTTATTCGGCTCTTAAGGGGA
>NW_022748202.1:1343479-1363808 GCF_011630105.1 Anneissia japonica | reverse complement strand
ATATTATAAAATAAAAAAAATATTCTGATTAATATAGGCTCTTTAATATAAGATACAATATAATTTAATTTTTTTAAATTCAAGGTCCTACCTTTTTTCGGCGCCTTGAGACGATTTTATCGTGGAAGGTGAACTACAAATATCCCACCATTACCATGACCATTGATAATTAAATGGATTTAAATATTTATATTTCAGAGCAGCAAAACTTTCAGCAGATACTACTGACTATTGTTGAAGGAGCAACTGAGAGTCAAGATCCAGTGGTAAGCATTGTCGCCATTCAGCCCCTTCACACTTTATCCTCACAGTTGACATTCATTACATGTCTCCCCTTTTTTGCCCAACATCTTCCTTTTTGATTTTCACCTTCAAACACTCCATTGCTTGTTTCCCCTAATATATGTATATCTTTAAATTTTTTTTTCATCTAGCAATTTTAGTCTTTGCTTTATCCTCTTCATTTTTATTCTCAGTCTCTTAATTCCTAGAGGACAAATTTATGTTTAAAAATATAATCTTTGTGGAAGATATGGAGATATATTGCTAATTGAGGTTCTAATTCTTGTTATTTAATTACTGTGATTTAGGCACAAAAAACCTGTTTCAATATCCTGAAAAGACTGAATGATGTTTGGGGAAGCAAGTCAAACTCACCGATGCCTTTCTTTCATAGCTTTCTCTATGAATATGTTATTCCATCAGTATTTCGTGCTCCATTAAATCCTTCTTTCAACTTCAATGATGCTCAAACAATATTGGTAAGTAATAAGTTTACTTGACTAGCCATTTTATTGGGGTATCAGAGTTTTTTTGGGGTTTCAATACTCATATTTAAAGGATGCAATGTCACTAAAGTTTCCCGGAAATCAGCATGATGTAAAACTTTTGAACTCAGAAACTAACAAAATCGTCCACAAATTTTCTTACAAAAAACTTGTATACCCATATATAGTCATGTTGAGCATATATATGGTAATGTTGTGATGTCATCATGACATATTTAGGCATATCACATGTTTTATCAAACAAAATTGATAGTCTGGACAGGGCTTAATATCTGCATCACAGATTTCTCCATGAATTCAGCTTGCCATATATGAACGCACAGCAAATATGAGACCTTTTAAGGAAGTTCATTAAACCATTTGTTACGGAATTAGGACCCTTGTAATATGACTAAATATAGCAAACTTTGTCAATATAACAAATAGTTCAGCCTAGCCATGTATAAATTGTGTTTAAAGTGACATGTTCAAGATTTTCTTTGAACCTACTGACCTTATTTCATGAATGAATTATATGAACATGCTTCAAAGGTAATAACTTTATAAAGAATTACCAGTAATTTTTTATCATGATTTACCGGTACAATACAGGAAATTTGTTATAGGCCTATAGTACTTCAGGAAGAATTGCCAGAAATGATTTATCATGATTTACAGTAGCCTGGGTTCCAGGCCATAATTTTGTGTTACTCATTCTTTACTGCACTTGGTGCACGCCATGTCTAATTTAATTGGCATCCCATTCTCGATTTTATTGCAGATTAGGTCCTGGGAAAATGCTGCCTGATCATTCATGCTTACGATTTCTCACATGTTACTTCATGCCTATTAATTAATCTTGGTAAATTTTCAAAATTGAAGATGCGGATGTCTTAACTAGGACTAAACTTGACCAGCTCCCCTTCTGCCTTATTACTTGGATTTATAGTTCTGGCCTGCTAAACAACTATCCATGGACTGATAACCATAGTACTTACAGATCCCTGCTCACCGCTATCTACACAGATAATAAGCCCAGGGTAGAACATTGTTAAAGGGTAGTAGGCTTAAGTAATATTAAGTATGAACTTAAAATAGATCAAGCCTCTACTAGGCCTACTACTACTAGACTCCATAGGCCTGGGCCATCCTTCGGGAAAGAGAAGTTGTGCTTATTATTAGGGAGGACTATTTTTATAGTCATGCCTAACTTAGTCGACGTGAGTGACTCAGTTTTGTGGCTCCAATGTGAACATTGTGATTGGTTGAAATTGTTTATTTAACTTTCATTGTTTATTGGTCCGCCCAAGATTTAGAGGTCTATACAGGAAGTTTGTTATTGACCTATATTATTTCAGGAAAAATTCCCCAAATATTTTCTGCAGTCTAAATGCAATAAATACTCTGGAGGATATAATCTTACAACCTTAAAAATGTGTCTTTTACCACAAGAATAATTCTGAAATGTGAAGGACCATAAATGTATTTTCACTCACTATTGTTGTTATATGTTGTAGTTAGATAATATGACTGGTCATGTGATGTATCATATGTAGTGTAAATAGTGTTCTTTACTGCACAAACTTTACTTTCTGCAAAATCATGTTTTTGTTTTATGAACTAAGTCATGCCATGATCACATGAAGGTATAAAAAAAAACAATTTGGGTGACTGTCACTGTTCTAGACAATTTTCAATGCCTTGGCAGTAGCAATACCAAGGTGGATAAGATAATGGGGGAAGACTGTGGAGGTACAGAGCAAAGGAAAAAAATGTTTGAATGGTAAGAGGAGGCAGGATGTTGCTTTTTGTAACCATACCCACTATCCAAGATGTCCGTGGCGTCAAAGCGCTTAAATAATTTAGTCTGTTGAAACATGTACTGTATTTCGAAAGAAGATCAGCAACAATGATGACATTGTGAAAGTGTTGAATTTCAACCATAATAACGTAATCGAAAGCGATATTGACAGAACATTGTAATGTTAGAACCTTGAAAGTAGATTTTTCTACCATGAATTAATTTGTTCTTGTTTATAGTTTTGACAAGGTTTTACCTTGTAATTTTGTATCTTGTATGGATGTATTAAGTAACTAATTGCACTATGCCCAACCCACGCACATACAGTGAGAATAGGGTGTGTTCAGTTACACCTACTCTACACAGTATACAAATATGAGTATTATAAAATTTCTCACATTTAATCTTTGAACATAAAAAAAGCTTCATCATACTTATGATCAGTCTTTTCTTACTACCCCTTTATTTATACTTTATAAGGGTTTGCCACATATTCGGGCCAATAGAATATCCTGCTCACTGAGTTGTAAAGGTTTATTCAGAAGCTTTTTAGTCGAGACTTTTTTATACCAACCTCGGATATGCATACTATATTAGTTATAATATACAATTTTAATTGATAAAATTATTTTTTTACATGAACATAATAATTCAAATGTAAATTTAATGACATGAAGAATAACTAATAATAATTAAACGTGTACATAGTATCTATCACTACTTCAATAACAAGATTAATATTTTTCTATCTTATAATCAATTTTATATAGCCGGAGTTAGTTTCGACCTAGGCAAATCTTTGCTAAAAAGGTACACTTTCTCCATCAAAAGGCTTCTTCTATGAATGGAATTACCTATTCGAAGCACGAACTCCTGTAGACCAAACCCAGTACCGTTACGATTTTTAATCATACAGGAAATCCACTCATGATGCATTATAGGCCTTTTGGCCGACATAGGACTCAGGTGCCAGACTGACCTTCAGGCATTCTCCCATTCAAAATCTATACCCTACCACTAACAAATATATTCCTATTTCTTAAACCTAACTGCTATGCTATATTCAACCGTACTCCTGTCTTATTTCTTACTATTATATTATGTACACATAATTAATTTTTAATATTATAATATTTTTAATTAATTTATCCATTAATTTAGATAATGAATTATTAAATAAATGATTAAAAACCAAAATTATTTTTATACATTAAAAATTAACGTAGGCCTATTTTTCAAGCGTTTCAATAAGTAGATGTTGATGCGTATATCGATGCACAACAATGCGTAAAAATACAGAACAAAATTACATGCGTTATCTACATGCGCAAATTTTTTAAACAGAGGGAAAGAACGTTCTTCAAACTCAAAACAGAACAAACAACAAAACCACATACACATACAACGATGCACTAGACATGATTATGTTCATACGATCATAATGTACATTTATACGTACTTCCAGGTAAGACATTTGTTTTTGGTTTGTTTTCTAAACATTAATTACTCTTTATTTCATATAAAGAGATTTTGGAAATCACTTAAGGTCCGATTCGATTTCAAATTATGAAAAGTGTAGGCTGTGGCACCGAGACCTCTGATGATTAGTGCTCAAAATTGATTACAAAAACGTAATGCAATAATAGCATATTGACTACTATTGTATATTTTCGGAAATAATTTACTGTATAATTTCTGTAGACCAAACCCAGTACTGTTACGATTTTTAATTGTACGGGAAATCCACTCATGATGAAAAACACCTATTATTTATTCTTTTAAGGCAGCGGTGTGCATAAAAAAAGTTTTTAAAAAAATATTTCTGAAATTTACATTTTTTCGTGGCCAAATATAAAATTTTATTTTTATTTGAAATACAGTAATCAATATTGGCAGGCAGTGGATTAACGAAATAGTGTATCAGCAATCTCGCCGTCTCAACACCAGGTGGCGCTCTTTGTTGTCAGTCAGACGTTGGTTACCAATCATTACGCATTATCATGACTTCATAATCTTAATGGTTTAAAATAGGCTTTCTGGAATAGGCATTTTAAAACCTAATAATTTACCATCAAAATGTACTAAAAACGCAAAAGCTCGCATTATATTAGTTATTGAACACACATGTAATCATCAATTAAAATTTACAAAGAAAAATTAATTTACTACATCTGAATAATTGCGTTGAAATTTGGGATTAATTATATGTCAGTGGAGACAATGGATCCGGTTGAACGCATTTTGTGTCGCTGATGACAGTAACAGAGTAGTATCACATTGTATTTTGACGTCAAAGTGTAGTACTCTATTCATTGTGTATTTTAGTACAGCGTTCCACAAACTTTTTACTTTAGAGCTTATTTACGATTCCAGGCACCAAGTCGCGGCCCTGCAGCCAGCCGCGCCAGGGACCAATATACTGTATTCTGCAAGAACTTTTGATCATCAAGCTTCCATGTAGGCCCTATATACAATATTTTGACATCATTATCTGTTCTCTCAGTGATAAAATTTCATTGTATTTAAATTGAATATTATTTTATTAAATAAAAAATACCGTACATTTGTGTCCCCCCCCCCCATAAAATTGTTTTTTTTTTTCTACAATGATTCAACCAAACATGGTTCAGCCACACACGTTATAGCTTTCTCCTTCTTCCAAAAACTTTTACGCACACTCTGTCCTCCACAACTTTGAAAGACTACCTTACTATACAGTTATTACGTTTAGTAATAAAGTATCCACATGTGCATTTGGTTATCAAGAAATGTGTGGTGTTGTTTAATGTAGTGATCTTTCTAGGACAGTCTGATATTTATGTTTGTCTTTAGCTCCTGACTCATCCCATCATTATTCCATACCGGATATACTCGACCATAGTTTGTAGAACGTCTCTTTAGTAGTTTCAAGAAAATTATCAATGATTATCTATTTTTCTAGTGCCTGCATTTAACAAAAAGGAAATATAATACACATTATCTACCAGTACTTGTTTGAACTGAGCTGTGTCATTCCTTAACCAGGGGTGGCGCCAGGATTTACCCGATGTGGGGGTCTCACGTCCCAGACGAAAAAATGGTGGCCGTGGTCAGGCATCACTCAAAATTTCTTGAAATTGTTCCAGGAGGAATCTACTAATATGTGAAAAATACATATACATTTTTTCTTCCTGACGACTTGTGGTTTTTCTCCCCGACAGGTTCCCCCACTGGCGCCACCCCTGTCGTTAACATAAAAAATTGGACGAGGAAAACAAGTATATATGTAGTCATAATATATTACTAATCAATTTTCCGTGATATACATACATACATATACATACATACAAACATACATACATATACATATATATACATATACATATATATTATATATATATATATATATATATATATATATATATAAAGATATCAAGGGTGAGAGGGCTCAATATGTAATATATATTATTGATTCTCTGTGTAATATTTAATATAATAATATACATTTGATGATGGTAAAGTATGTATAATGTATATAGTTTAGTATATTTTTATATGATTGTAAATACTGAATCAATAATGGCTTGTATCTCTTTTTTGAAGTTTTTTTTCATGCTGTCTTATGTAAATACTGATGTTTAAATAAATACTAGTTGTTTGCTGAACTTTAATGAGGCCTATTTATATTTTTTTATTGTATAATATTTTGTGTTTAGTGTTGGTTTTCTTTTTAATGGTAGACATCTTTTTTTGCTTTTTGAGTATTTTATACCTAATAAATCAAAAACATAAATACAAATAAACAAATATTTCTTGTAGTTGGTGAATATGCTCTTCAATGTGAAATTTTTTTTTTAAATATTGAAAATGTCAAATATCCTCCTACCTTCAAACCTGTGGGTGTATATTATTACTGCAGTTGGTAGGCATATTGTGTGGATTTTTTTTCTTATATACATTATATTGACACATTTACCTCTTTTTTTAGACACTTAATGAAGCTGCACACTTATTACTTTCATTAAAAGACTCAGAGGAACAAACCTTATTGTTGTTTTTGGAAGCAAAGTTCTTACCAGCTCACAATCTTCCAAGATCAAAAGTATTGGTAAGGTATCCCTGATTTTAAAGGCATCATACCTAAATGATAGAATAAACAATTATTTATTTACTTTTTATTCATTATAAATATATATATTTTTAAAATTTTAAAGGAATGGATAGATAAATGAAAAAAAAAAACATAATATAATAGATATAAATTTATGAATATGGTAGGTATGACATTGATTCATCATTTTTCAGGAATGTATAAATGCCCTTAAAACAATGGACTCGAAACAATTCAAGACATTCTTTAAGGTAAATTATGTTTTTATAAATTTGAATAATATAGATCTTGTACTCTATTTATAAGCATTTTTAATCTAACAAAATTAGGCCTATTTACAGTAACCTATAATAAATGAGTGATTAATGAGTACTGATATCTTTGACTTCATATGCACATCATCTGATGTCCCTTTCAACACACTGTAAATTAAGTGCAGTTTTCTGCAAACGTTTTACTTCACAGCCTGTTTACAATTTTAGGCACCAAGCTTTGATCTGGCCCAGCTGTGCCAGGAACCAACATACAAAAACCTGGCAATTACCTCCATGTTCTTATGATATTGATATGCAATACAGTTAATTTGTTTTATTAGTGACAACATTTTGTATAATCTACATAATGGGTATATGAATCAGTATTCTTGGAGATTTCGCAGTCCCATTTTTAACAGACCATTGATTTAATGTACTGTATATTAAAAAACTACAGTATTTTATTTATTTTCCAATGTTGTAACCATATACAGTACTGTATTATCAATTTTTGGATGTATTTATTATTATTATTTTTTTTATCCACAGACCTTTTTCCAAGAACTAAGGTCATGACAGCTTGTATGGTTTCTCTTACAAGATATACCTGTAAAGATATAGTACCAACTGATTATATGATGGTCACATGGTTCAATACATTGGAATCAGCGTGTGCACACTACAGACTGCATTGCAATAAATTACTCGGATGTTTTTCCATTTACAATAAGCATATTGAATGTGGAGGGTCATATTGAAATTATGCTAACATGCAAGACAATCTTTATGTTGATAGACCACTAACATTTGTAGAATTATTCAAACACTTGCAGTTCTCCAAGTGTGTTTGATTCTAAATACAGCCAATGGACATTACAGAATTGTGATTATAAATAAATAATGGCAGTATATTTTTGAACGAAAGTATTACTACACAAATATGAAAGAAGAACCACCGAAAGCAACCATCAATCATGGAGAGATATGTGACATTAACATTGAAATAGTAATAAAAAAAAAAAACAGAGAATGTGCATGATTTTAATATGTATCATGAACTTGTCCCTTAAACATGCATGTATGACATATGATTTTACAGTAACAATAATGATGTGCATAATTAGAATACAGTACATGTAAAACTCTGCCCACACTATCAAATTGTATGTAACAAATAAAATAATGATGATGTCATAATACACTCAAATATGGGCATATCACATTTATTTGTCACAATTTTATAGTGTGGACAAAACTTAATATTAGTAACGTATGCAATTCTTTATGTAATAAAACAAGTGTAAGGAGGTAAATGTGATTGTTTTTGTTCACAGAAATTTTTTATCAAAATTTCAAAGCTAATCAGAAAACATATATTTAACCAACACATTTGAATGTTATACATCGTTATTGTATTTGCGTAGAAATCTCCTAGAGTATCGCAACCTACTATTGTCATTTATTATCGTTGTCGTCACTGCCGTTTACGTCATCACCGTTGTCTTTCTCTTTCAATAGTATTGGTCTTCCGTACACTAGAGGATCCTCTTGTCTTTGTGCCTATTTCAGATACCCTCTCTCCCTCTATTGGAGTGAAAAGCCCATGTTTTTGTCGAATTTTCTTTCATTCTAACCCGTTTCCCAATGTATTTGCACAGGATTTTGTACCTTCTACTTTGGTCAATTTCGTCGCTTGAATCGTTCATACTTGGTCCAAGTAAGACCATTATAATGAAGATACCCCTAGTAAATAATAACGTAATTTTACATATTGTTTATAATTTTAAAAAACTGATGACTTTTAATTATTGTTTTAAAGCAATATACGTTTTTTAAGGTTTTAAAACCCAAGTTCACCGTGAATCAATCAATCCTTCTTGAAAGCAAGTTAGTCATTTGTGACGGAACACAGGCTGAAAATCAGTGGACTTTGCAGGTTGGGCTGTAGCACAATTGTTAGATCTCTCCACGTGCATAAATGTACCTCATTTATTTATTTATTCATATCCACTAGTAATGGAAAACAGTATTGTAAATGATTGATTATAACTTAGACGGTATTTTCAATCACAATAAATATGTGGTCGCAATACTACTTCCAAAAAAAAAAAAAAAAAAAAGAATATTAAAGTCCCAACCAACCAACCAACTGGAGGTGCCATAATCATTTTCTTGTCTCAGCTCGCCTCAACCATGATGAGGCTGAGCTTGTCTTCCTCCAATTTTGAAAGGCTCTTCCTGATCATTTCGAATTGCTGGATCCACTGTACTTGTAGATGTAGTGTTAAAATGAATTACATTCCTTAAAGTCAATAGATTGTTTATGATTATATCGACTTGCAAAAAGGTTAGCGCACACGAGCTTCCTGGGGCGTCGCCCCCTGGACCGTCCTGGGGCGTCGCCCCCTGGCCGGCGGCCAGGGCTTGGCCCAAGACTTCCCTGTTTTTCTAATCGTCCCTCCCTTCCCCTTTTTCACTTTCAACCACGAATCGACGCCTGTGCAGGGGACCATACTTGCATGGTGGACATGAGGTAGGTGTTGATTCATACCATTTGAAATTTTGGGTAGACACGTCTACACTATCGAAAAATTTTGGATTTGATGCAAGTTTTTTCATCCATACAGTTTGCCTATTAAGTTTTGAACTTCCTGAGTCACACACTGCAATTACTTCAACCACAGTTCTCCATTCATAACGGGCTTTCCCCGGAAGGAAATTACGTCAACGAATTAGAATGACGCACGGTTGCTGTTTTGTGAAAGGTCATTGTGTATATATATTGAACGGGAGAATATTATTATAGTTATTGTATTACAATACAAGTAAAACATCAAACACACAAAAGATTTTTTTTTGAGGTGTTTTTATTACAACTTAAATAAAGGAACTATATGACAATTATAGATGTGTATAAGA
Organism: Anneissia japonica; assembly: GCF_011630105.1. Classification (NCBI taxonomy): domain Eukaryota; kingdom Metazoa; phylum Echinodermata; class Crinoidea; order Comatulida; family Comatulidae; genus Anneissia; species Anneissia japonica. Next base: position 1,353,977 of record NW_022748202.1, on the reverse strand, counting down.
GACAGTATATATATATAGGCTTAATTATATAAGAGAAATACAAAACTAATTTTCTTTCATTATATAGGAATACATCTGTAACTGTTACTTCTAGAAAGTAAAACTGAGTTGGAAGTAGACAATATCCATTGTTCTTAAATGGAAAAATGTCATGTCTGCTAATCTACAGTAGACTGCTAGTAAGACAAATTTCTTGTCAACATAATGATAACATAACATGCATTTTAAGGCATCCTGATTTGCGTATATTGCAACAGTTGGCCACGTTACAATACACACCGTCTAACGTTCGGAACTGTTAGTACCTCATACCAAAAATAGCTAATTGAATCCTAGAAAACTAGCACAACTGAGTTTCCAAATAGCCTACTGACCAATGAAGAAGGTGAAAATAATAATTATTATTTAATCGGAAACTACACTTTTGAAACAGTGGCACACTTTACACGATAAAGGTGCATCCAAAATAAAAGTAAACGTTGATTAAACGGCAAATAAAATTATACGACAAAGAAATCAATGTCTTAAATAGGTGTAAACATTGAAATTTGACTGAGTTTTACACTCAGTAATTATCCTTGATAATGTGTTAATTCCATTAATAAAGTGAGCGATTCCTAACGTGACTTAAGAGGGCTGGTCGGCCTAATAATGCTCTTCTTGCTATAGCGTGGAAGGCTTCTATCGTCTGTCGAAAAGGTGCAGGAGTGGGAAAGGTTGGCAAAGTGAATGAAGTGTCTTGTATTTACTGTAAATATAAAACATTATTTTGTAGAAGCCATTTTGGTATGAAGAATGTGATTAGAGCAAGTGAAATGAAGGTTAATTGTTTTTACCATAAGAACATTTTTGGTTTTAATGACTGCCATAAAAACATTTTGCCATCATTATGTTGGCAATTAAGTCTTGTACAAGTGGTAGAGAAATTTAAAGTATCATTTTCTCGAGGATCAGTCCTTTGTGTTTTCTAAAGCGTTTCAAAATATGGTATTTATAGTGCAAAATGACCGTGATGGATAAAAAAAAAAAACCTTCCCTCACAACCTGTACAGTTTACGCAAGGCCTGGTATATCATGTGGACAAACAGGGTGAAATCCACAGACATTCACAGGTTGGGATCGAACGCAACTCTCTATTTTTTCAGCCCCATTATTATTTCTTCCAGCATCGAGATTCTTTTCTTCTTGTCTACACTTGGCTGCAAACACGCACGCACACACACACACACACACAACACACACACTCACAACCATACATTAACTTTAATACGCTGTATTGTATTGGCACAAAATAAAATACAAATTGCATGATTTTTATTTTATTTTCAATCTTTTGACAAAGAACAGAAAAAGTTGAACAGGGTGCCGAGGAAAGGCATAAGTTAGAAAACTGTCATCGATTGATTTGCTTAACCGAACCCCTGCCAGCAAAACAATACGAAATAAAATCATTCACAGGAAACAATAAAAAGTACAAATAATCAAAAGCAGCACGCAAAAAATACAAGAATAAAAATTATTACGGCAAAGTAGCCTATACTAACTTCATAGTTCAGTTACAAACACAGTATGGGCTTGTCAGGGCCTACTCCATAACTTCCTGTAAGAACAATTCCATGTTGGATATACTTTTTCAAAAAAAGTTTTATTTTCCGAAAGTTGAAAAACGCCACTGTCTGAGTGTCGCGCCATCAGCGCGAGGTTTGGGCGAAGAAAAACCTGGACTGAACACTTTCTTTACAGTCTCAAAGAGCCATTTCTGGTATTCCTGTTTTTAAAGTTTGCCGCACCTCAGCCTCAAACATGCTGGGCCTGATGTGGGGGTCGATCCCCCGTCGAGGAACTTTGATCCCTCAATAAATGTTACAAATTGGTGATGCTATTGATAAAAAAAAAAAAAGGTTGTTGAATTAATAACATTTGATTATAATATTTTATTGCTACATCTTGTATGTACTTGTTGAAATATCGTCACCATGGTTTAAAAACTAGGGCTAAGTAAAATACAATCCAATATGCCGTCCTGTGGTAATCAGGAAATATTTGGCATCTTTTTTACCCCGAAACATATACTTAGAATTGAAGATAGAAAATATTCATTGTTCTTAAATAAAGAAAAAAAAAACATGTGTCAACTAATATTGTGTAGTACGGTAGGCTGCTTAAGGCATATTTCCAAACAAGCAGTCATTTAGGTTTACGGCATCCTGCTTTGCGTGCCAAAACTTTTTTGGCACATTATAATATTTGCAATTCATGTACCGCATGATGTTAATTTAAGTGGCAAAGAATATGTTTTCAAGGCAGAGAAATTTAAAATATCATTTTCTATGAATGTCATATGGTCGCCATACTTAAATTCAAGTTGGCCACCACAAAAATCATACTCTTGTCAATATCTAGGCTTAATCCATGTATTTTGTTGATTTCAGTTGCCACGGTTTTTATGGTAGAAAAATACATTTAATATGGTAGTGCCACCTAATATTTGCTTTCAATATGACACTTATTGGCAGAAAATATATAATGTCTATAGAGATTTTTGCATTGGAGAAAAATGCAAGAAAAGGAAGAGGGAAGAAAGAGGAGAGGAAGGAGGAAAGGAAGGGGAAAGAGAGTGTTTAGAGTGTTTATCTAGTACCCGACCAAGTTAGATTTTCTCACAATTCACATTGGCGGATCTGGGGATCAGGAGTCCTGTGTAAAAAAATAAATTAAATAAATAAAATAAAAAGAATTTTAGACCTACCTTTTCAGGCCCCGTGAGCTGATTTTTTTTTTTCCTTCTTTTTTTGTTACAATAAGAAAATTCAATTTGATTTTTAATTAGTGTGTTTTTATATGCCTTTTCTATTTCTTCCATTTTTATCATTTTAAGTTGTTTTTATGTCTGGTGCTGTGATTTTTATCCATTGTTTCTTTTTTATGTTTGTGTTCTGTTTTTTTTAAGTAATTATTGTAATACACTCTTATACAGTTTTTTGACTGTCTGTTTGTAATTTTTTATTTATATTTTTGTCTGAATAAAAAATAGAGACCATCTAGGAATCAACATTTTCTCGGGGGAGTACACGCCCCCCCCCCCTTTTTTTTATTTTTGGGGTCCGCCGATTCATGGAAAAATTACGTATGCAAAGTACGTACATAATAGGCCTATTTACTGTAGTAAGAATGAGTAAAATTTATTTAGTATTCTTCTTTATTCTTTATTCAATATATACAATCAGTAGGAGCCGAAGCTGAATTGCAGCATTTTATTTACAATCTTTCCTACCAAATATAATAGGCCTACAATTAAAAATACAGTACAAAGAAAAAAAGGACAACCTTTCAGGGGGAAAAACCTTGAAGAACTTAAAAGTCTCATTTCCCGCCATTCAGAAATAAACATTTTTTCCGGGGAGAACCCGAACCCACCTTTCTCTTTCGAATCATTGAATCGTTTTCAAGTGGGGGGAACCTTGGATTTTGAAACTTCCCGAAACTCCCCCCTCCCCTTCTTTTGGGGATTTTTTGATTCATGTAATAATAATACACATGCAAGTATTCAATTCTTTTATGATACACATATAAGGCCTATACTGTAGTAAGCAATAGAAAAATTTAACTGACCGTTTCAAGATGAGAAAACCTTTCAATATATTCAACAAATTAAAGTCATTAAAAGACACTTCAGAAGTCGGGAAGTTCCTTTCCCGTCATTTAAAAATCAACATTTATCCGGAGAGAATCCGAAACCCACTTTCTCTTTGGGGTTCATTGATCATGGAATCGTTTTCCCTTGGAATTTTGAACAATTTAAAAGTCATAAAATGAAACCTCATAAGTCGGGAAAGCTCATTTTCCTTTATTTAAGAATCAAAATTTTCCCGAGGGAGAACCTCCCTTTCTTTCTCTTTGGAGTTTATCGATTCACGGAAAAAAGAACACGTATGCAACTACAGTAGAACTCCTATTAAGAGGACACCTTCGGGTCCAAAAAAAGTGTCCCCTTCATAGTAATTTGTTAATAATAAATTGTAAAACTGTCTCCTTAATAGGGATTTTGGCATGTTTTCATATAATGATGACATACAATTCTTCATAATTTTTGTTTTTATTGACATAATTAGCTACAGCAGAATTATAACTACTTTATATCAATAATTTTCAAGGCAAATACAATTAATTTATAATATGAAATCAGCAGGAAGGTAACTAGAACAACAATAACTTTTATATGTTCCAAAATATTGTTTCATTATGCAATGTTAATGAATGAATTAGAATCCTATAAAAGTGCACGAAAAAAAAGTAAAAGAAATCCAATGGTTAGGGTCAAACTTGACAAGGTTGATTTATACGAAGTAACACATGCAGTATGCCCTACCTATATTCACTCTAAGGATTTGGGGAGAAAGTCCAGGTTTTTCGATCAAATTTCAAAATTATTTTTGTTTTAATTAATTTCAATTTCAATTTATTCAGAAAACCTCCGGAACAGAGAAGTAAAGTTGAAAGCCAACAATAAGTTAAAACAATAAAACAATTTCATTTAAAAGGATACGTTATATACATATACCAGAATAATTAAAATAAAAAAAACCAAGAAAACATTGGACGAGTTCTCAAAATACAAGTTTCAATCAAATCAATACGAGGAGAGAAAAGAACACCACTTAAACATATATTATAAGTGAAATAACAAACCATGAAAATGCTTAAACACACCAAACTACTAATAAGACAAAGACTGATTATTTTACTTAGTTCAAAATTCTTTTTGCATTTTCAGTTAAAATATTATTGTTATTAATTATTATTATTATTATTATTATTATTATTATTATTATTATTACGTACCATACAGTAGTAGAAAGGTGATAATATTTAGAAAGGTGATCAAAGTTCCTTAATAAGTTGCTCAAAATGTGTGAATATATAAAGTTTAGTGAATTTTCTTATTTTGAGAGTATTTTTTGTAATACAATAGAAAAAAAGTCCCCTTAGTAGGGGTTATTTGACAATTTGGCACATTCAGAAGGTGTCCCCGTCTCCTTTATATAGGTGTCCCCTTAATAGGGTTTGGCCGCAATGTTAGAAGATATATCGCCCCTCGTTTCACGGAAAAGTGTCCCCTTAATAGAGGTGTCATCTGAATAGGGGTGTCCCAAAGGAGAGGTTCTACTATACTCATTTCTTTTATGTATGTATACACACATAACAAGCATTTACTGTAATAAAGAAAGTTTACCTGACCGTTTTCAAGAGGTGGAAAACCTTGAATTTTGAAGTCCAAGTCATTAAAAGACACCCGGTTCTTAAAATTGGTAAAACTCATTTCCCGTCATCTAGGAATCAATATGTTTCCAGGGGAGAACCCCGGCCCCCTCTCCTTTCTTTTTTGGGGTTCTTTGGAAAATTTTGGCCCCCACTCCCTGAATTTCAACCAATTCATATTCCCATTCATCTTACTAGTGGCCCTCCACCCACTCATTCCACAAAGAATTCCCCCAAAACCCAGACATACAGTGCAAATAGTGCCTCTCTTTGAAATAAAAGTGTTTGGGTGAGTTACTGTGTGTTTTTGGAGAGGAGCTGGGTGTATAAGAGACAGCCAAATATAATAGGCCTACAATTAAAAATACAGTACAAAGAAAAAAAGGACAACCTTTCAGGGGGAAAAACCTTGAAGAACTTAAAAGTCTCATTTCCCGCCATTCAGAAATAAACATTTTTTCCGGGGAGAACCCGAACCCACCTTTCTCTTTCGAATCATTGAATCGTTTTCAAGTGGGGGGAACCTTGGATTTTGAAACTTCCCGAAACTCCCCCCTCCCCTTCTTTTGGGGATTTTTTGATTCATGTAATAATAATACACATGCAAGTATTCAATTCTTTTATGATACACATATAAGGCCTATACTGTAGTAAGCAATAGAAAAATTTAACTGACCGTTTCAAGATGAGAAAACCTTTCAATATATTCAACAAATTAAAGTCATTAAAAGACACTTCAGAAGTCGGGAAGTTCCTTTCCCGTCATTTAAAAATCAACATTTATCCGGAGAGAATCCGAAACCCACTTTCTCTTTGGGGTTCATTGATCATGGAATCGTTTTCCCTTGGAATTTTGAACAATTTAAAAGTCATAAAATGAAACCTCATAAGTCGGGAAAGCTCATTTTCCTTTATTTAAGAATCAAAATTTTCCCGAGGGAGAACCTCCCTTTCTTTCTCTTTGGAGTTTATCGATTCACGGAAAAAAGAACACGTATGCAACTACAGTAGAACTCCTATTAAGAGGACACCTTCGGGTCCAAAAAAAGTGTCCCCTTCATAGTAATTTGTTAATAATAAATTGTAAAACTGTCTCCTTAATAGGGATTTTGGCATGTTTTCATATAATGATGACATACAATTCTTCATAATTTTTGTTTTTATTGACATAATTAGCTACAGCAGAATTATAACTACTTTATATCAATAATTTTCAAGGCAAATACAATTAATTTATAATATGAAATCAGCAGGAAGGTAACTAGAACAACAATAACTTTTATATGTTCCAAAATATTGTTTCATTATGCAATGTTAATGAATGAATTAGAATCCTATAAAAGTGCACGAAAAAAAAGTAAAAGAAATCCAATGGTTAGGGTCAAACTTGACAAGGTTGATTTATACGAAGTAACACATGCAGTATGCCCTATCAATATTCATTCTAAGGATTTGGGGAGAAAATTCTGGTTTATTGCTCAAATTTTAAAATTCAATTTTCAATTTCAATTAATACAGTAATCAGAAAACCTCCGGAACAGAGAAGTAAAGCAGTAAGCCTACGATAACTAAAAACACTAGAACAATTTCATTAAAAAGGATAAGTTATTCAGATAAATTAAAATTAAAACCAAGAAAAAATAGGACAAATTCTCAAAATACAAAATTCAATCAAATCAAAAAGAGGAGAGAACAGAACACCACTTAACAGATACAAGCAAAACAACAAACCATGAAAATACTTAAACACACCAAACTACTACCAAACAAAGATGGATTATTTTACTTGGTTCAAAATTCTTTTTGTAATTTCAGTTAAAATATTATTATTATTATTAATATTATTATTACAGTATTGTTATTATTCAACTTGACAAACAGCAGTAGAAAGGTGATAATAATTAGAAAGGTGATACCAGATCCTTAATAATTTTTTCTTAATCTGAGACTGTTGTATTTGTACAATACAAAAAAATAAAGTGTCCCCTTAGGGAGCGTATCCAAAGTATTAGTAGTTACTAATGAAAATAACGCAAAATCGGAACTAACGCAACTACCGCGAGTTCGTTTATGCATCGTTTGGTGGCTTTTCAACTAACGCGGAAGATAAATGAATATGAATGATGAATTCTTATAAATATGCATGACTCCAGTACAGAAAGGCTAGACGAGTTTGACCTCGAAAGTATCAGCTTACGAAAGTCCATGTGGTTTAGTTCTAGTAAATCACGGATGGTCCCTTGGTTACCATTAGAACTTCAACAGGACAGTCTTTAATCTGTCTCTTATACACATCTAGATGTGTATAAGAGACCAGTGTACATCATGCTTCACAGATTCACCCTGTCATTCACAATTTCACTCAATATATGCGATTTTCAGGACATAAAACAACATTTTTATAACAATACTTAGTAATAAATACTGTAATACTTTATTATTACATAGTAGTACACATTCACATGTACATACTAGCCTATCTCTTTTAAATTATTATGGAATATGATTATGATATCCTTCAAAACATTTATAACTATGGTAAGCCTACATTCCAAGACTGACATAAACACTTGATACAGTGCAGGAAACAAGAGTACTGAGGTAGACAACATTTCATTTTCTGGTTGGTACTTTTCTAAAAAATCTGACTAATAAGAAATTATTTATATTTGCATAAGCATTAAACATAATTAGTTTGCTTATTTCTTCTGTAAGTAATAATAGTAATAATAATAATAATGAAGACAATTGTTCTTTATAAACAAAGCAAAGCCTGTATTTAAAAAAAAATTAAATCAATAACAACATTGCTGCAGTGGATATTTTTAAGCAAGTTTTTGTTTTTCCATAGGCAGGCTATTCTGCTGCATTTGCGGCATTCTGAGTAGATTAGAGTTCAATGGTTGAATCCTTAAGCATCATTATAAAGTTTTTAACATTGCACGTTCATAACCGTCGTTGTCTGCAAATCTGTACAGAATTTGAAATTGGTGTGCCTAAAAATAAATAAAATATATTGGTTACATATATATAATGTATTCAATAATATAGAGATTGGTATGCTTTTGGTATTTTTTACTAACACTAAAGCCTGAGTTATTAATTAAAATTATTACAACATGAATCAAATTGTGCTTGCGACAGCAACTTTATTTTATCAGTGTACTCAGTCACAATGCCCGAAGTAATATTTTGTGAAACACACTACACTAGTGATATAGGCTGTACCTTGTTTTTTTGTCTTTTTTTTTACAGGTTAGCGGTTTCGAGAGAATTCTCTTTGGTGCCAGGCTTTAAGAAGCCCATTTCTCTTTTGGTATTCCGCTAACCTGTCTGTTATTTTTTTTTTTTGTACTTCATTTTAATGCGTTTTTGTATATGAACATGCCAAATTTTAATAAATAGAAAAAAGTATTATTGTGTCTTCTAATCTTATGCCTGGCCCTATCCTTTGTACTACTACTGTGTATGTTTCATCAAATATTATAGACATCACATATGCCTATATTACAGCCTTAAAATAAATCCTGGCTAGCTAGCTAGGCTGGTAATATCAGTATGATTATAGAAATTAGATGGAAATAAATACAGTAGTACACATGGTCTATCAAACTAACAAAGCCTCAGTCTGCCTTCACTGTCAGACGCCCACTCCTAGGCTAGTACAACAATGGATCGCACCACCATGCGGCCCACGGCTGCAGTCAATGTCACTCAGCTACGACTACCGCGTGATCACACATGCTCAAAATATTGCCTAGAATTTTACGGCCTATAACGTCAACTTCGATCGATAAATGCTTTGCGTTAACGTGGGTTTTCCCAAACAACTCCGATTGGTTCCGAAACTAGACTTATTTGGAAATGTTTTTACCATATAAGGAAGCCATGGGCGGGCCTTATCTATTAATGAGAACTATAAATAGAGTTGATGCAATTTTACTAAGCGACGCTAAAACGTGGTTACGCTTTGAAACGATAGGTGGCGCTGCGCAAAGCAAATGCGGAAGTAAGATCGAAAAATCGCGATATAACGGACAAATCGTCTATCGGCTGTCCTACTTGTTCAACAGTAACTACAGTAAGAAGGATATGCTTTACATAACGTCTGACAGGAGATTATACGGTAAGTGAAATCGGCCAAGGAGGTACCAAATTTATCGGCAATCAAGTGACGCCGTTTTTTTTTTTTCAAGACCATGTTTGCTAATAATATGAATAATGCAAATGAAATAGGGGCTTTCTCTACATTGGATAAAATGCTCATATCAGTCGTCCTTCGGATGGAACTTTAAGTCGTTGGTCCTATGTCATTTTTAACAATGGCTCTGTGCACGGAAAATAACTATTAGCTTATAGAATTAATTAATGAGTGAGCACATTTATCTATTATTTTCATATTATTTGGCAGATCGCACAATTGCTTTGGAATTAATCATTCATGTTTAGAGTATTCCTACTAAAGCATTTTTCCACTAGGCGAATTTATTCGCGCGAATCGACATCGTCGGGTTTTTTTTCCTGAGCATTTTTTCCCTTGCAAAAACTCCTATACAAATGTGAATGTGCATGAGCGGACGCTTTACATTCGTGCGAATAAATTCACCTAGTGGAAAATAGGCCTATATCGAACTGGTTTTTACCCAATAAGCCAAGAAGGCACACGTAGACGTATATTTGGACTTCACATGTCGGAAAGGTTTATCAATGTATCTGTTTGTAGATACGTTCAAATTTAAGGTTTCTGGGAAATACCTCCACTTCAGTTTTTGCCTACATTTTTGTTTATGTGACCTTTGAATGTTTCTCACTTTCGAGTTCTGACGGATTCGGATTACGAACACTGTATCCAGCTATACACTGCCCTCAACGGTTATCGGCGACGGGTTCCAATGTATGGTGGCCATCAGGGCCGTAATGAAAACGCCGTTGTCTTGTTTTTTTAAACGCCATTACGTTGTTCAATTATTCGCACGATACCGTTGCTATCGTTGCAAAATGCGTTCAACACGACGCCATTTTCGCCACTAACAAACCATTGATCCCAATTTCTAATGTAATTATTAAGATGTTGTATTTTACTTTTTTTTTTAAATTTTAATTGATGATTAAATGTGTGTTCGATAACTAATATTATTCGAGCTTTCTGTGTGCATTCGACCTTTTGTGTGCATTATGCGCTATACAAATTTATTATTATTATTATTATTATTATTATTATTATTATTATTATTATTAT
>NW_022748202.1:1340042-1343455 GCF_011630105.1 Anneissia japonica | reverse complement strand
AGATGGAGTTTAAATGTGGTTATATTACGCTAGTTTTAAGGTTTACTGTAAGCCAATCAATAATAATAGGTCTAATTATAATAGGTCTAACAATAGGTCTAATAATAATAATAATAATAATAATAATAATAATAATAATAATAATAATAATAATGACATTGCAGCGTTCGTAAATTGTTTGTCACTGGCGTTGGGAACAGCCTCACAAATGTGGGGGGGGGGGAGGCCCCTAATAGAAAAAAGTGGGAGTGGGACCAAACCGTTGTTTAGAAGGCCGCTTTCAGGTGAACACAAACAGAGAAAGGAAAATGGCAGAGCACCAATGAAAGAATGAATGAGGCCTAGGCCTATGGAACGCCTCCTCTATCTTAAGTTCACAATCATCATACAGTAATTACCAATCACTATGCAGTCATTACCAATCGTTATGCAGTATTGACCAATCGTTATGCAGTACTTACCAATCACTATGCAGTACTTACCAATCATTATGCAGTACTTACCAATCATTATGCAGTACTTACCAATTATGCAGTACTTACCAAACAATATGCAGTACTCACCATAACTATGCAGTACTAACCAAACACTATGCAGTACTTACCAATTACAATGCAGTAGAATACAGTATTGTGAAATTTATACCGCCACCTATTGACAGCATTGAATATCGCTTGACGTTTTATTAGACGACTGTAAAAGCAAGTCTATTCAAACTGTCATTAGTTACGCAAACTCAGTGACTGCTGACTACACACATGTTGCATCTTGGGTGTCTATAAAACGAAGACCGAAGACCCAAAAACGAAGACCCCGATTTTTTTCCTTTCATTTCGATAAAGGAAAAAGGCTCTCACAAAATAAAATTACGAAATGTCTTGGGCGTCTTTTTGTGAAATTTTCAAGGGTCTTCATTTTATAGACACACTATGTGAGTGTCTATAAACCGAAGACCGCGAAGACCCGAAAAACGAAGAACCCCAATCATTTCTCATCTTACTGAAAGTATTTCAAAATCATCATAAAACAGTTGCCAAGTACCTATTTCATTATTTTATCACGATTGGGAAAATGTGCATCTTCGGATAAGATAAGATAAGATAACTTTATTGTTCCACAAGGGAAATTCTTCTGCTCGTCATCACATACAGTATTATATTAAAAAATGTTAAACAAATATAAAAACATACAAAACAGTCACTATAGAAAATATAACAATATACAAGTAAAATACAATGACTACCATCGATAAAATAAATTGAATTACAATAATGATTATTTTTATTATTCTTATTCTTATTCTTATTCTTATTATTATTATTATTACAATTATTATTATTATTATTATTATTATCATCATTATCGTAATTAATACAGTTAAAATTATTATTGATATTATTATATTGATAATGAATTATCTTCTAAACCTCTTGTTGAACTGGGTGATGCCGGAGGGGATAAATGACTTCGCATAACGGTTTGTTTTTGCTCTGAGTAGCCTCATTCTACCACTTGGATTAAGTTGGTTAATAATAGCATAATGGAGTGGATGAGAGGTATCTAACTCAATTCGATGGAATTTTTTTCTGAAGATGTTCTAGCTACACCTCACTAATGGAGGGCAACTGTAGACCAATCATTTTACAAGCCTGGCGAATGAAAGTGTCAATACGTCCTTTATCCACTCCGGCAGCATTACCAGCCCAACAAGCAAGGCAATATGTCCAAACACTACAAACAACAGATCTATAAAAAGAAAGCAACATAGGTTCACTGGAATTAAATTTAAATAGAGTTCTCAAACAATACATTCTAGGATTTAATTTTTTACACAGGAAGTCAATATGGTCACTCCAGCTCAATCGATTGTTAAAAACAATTCCCAGATATTTATAATTATCAACTATTTATATTTCTTCTCCTTTTATGTTTATTGGTTGAAATTGAAATTTATGTTTGGTTCTAAAGTCAATAATAGTAATAATTTGTAGGTAATTATTGTCGCAAAATTCAACAAACCTTTTTATTTCGTTACGATAATGTGTGTCGTTATCTGAGATAATGAGGCCGATTGTGCTGGTATCATCAGCGAATTTTACAACTGGGCAAAGCTCACTAGATGATCTATAGTTAGCAGTATACAATGAATATAACTTAGGCGCTTTAACTGTACCCTGAGGGACACCCGTATATCAGAGGTAAGAATTTCGGACTCAACTTCATTTATTTTTACAAATTGTTTCCTATCACAAATAAAATTTAAAATTAAACGTACAATTGGACGGGGGAACTGCATATCCAACATCTTTCTCGCAAGAACATGGGGCTGTATAGTATTGACCGACTGAAAGTCAAAATACATGATACGTGCAGAATGGCCTTTATTTGTATTATCAAGATGTGAGTATAGACTGTGTAATTTATGGAGTATAGCATCGCTGGTACTCCGTGATGATCGATAAGCGAATTGCAATGGATCTAAACCTTTTCCACATAGGGTTCCATAATTCTTAAAATAATACGTTCCAAAGTTTTCATAACATAACATAACATTCATAACATAACATAACATAACATTCGGACCCATAATTATAGGGTGTCTATAAAACGAAGACCCTTAAATGTCTCATCCATCCTATGTTGGTTTCATTACCACTACCAAATGACCGATGCTGCACATATGCGTCACTATACCGCATTCTTACTGTTAATTTTGGAAAGTATATGAATGCAATATTCAAGGGTTTTTGTAGGCCCCCAAAATACGCGTTCCGAGGCCAAGGCTTAAGGCCTGTTTACACTTCAACGATAACGATAAAAAAGCTAAAAAATTATTGTTCATACAGAAAACAAAATAAATAAGAGAAATTTTTACACTAGGACGATTCGATAACGATTTATCGTGTATACAATAACAAAATATTTTAACAAATCAAATCTGATGACGTCATAATTATGGACAAACGATAAAATCGTTGCTACTACGACAATTTTAATGTTTTTCCATGCATAGTGATTGGTAAGTACTGCACAGTGATTAGTAAGCACTGCACGTTGTTTGTGGTAAGTACTGCATAGTGATTGGTAAAAGTACTGCATAACGATTGGTCAGTACTGCATAACGATTGGTCAATGCTGCATAACGATTGGTAATCACTGCATAGTGATTGAAAATTACTGCATGATGATTGTGAACTGAAGGCAGAGGAGCCATTCCATATTCCATAAGTTAGGCCAAGTTAATTAATGCCGAAATGATATATTTAATTTATTATTATTATTATTATTATTATTATTATTATTATTATTATTATTATTATTGTTATATTTTTTTAATATTAATTACGTTACAAGGCTTATGCCAAGTTCAATAATGCTGGACTGATATTAACTCCGGCCACTTATACACATCT
>NW_022748202.1:1325847-1333924 GCF_011630105.1 Anneissia japonica | reverse complement strand
ATTGTATATTTCGTAAATATATGTTATTACTTTTTTAAACATACGAGACATATTTTATTTTTGTATATATTATAATTATATGACTGATTGAGGAAATAAATTGAAGCTTTGCTCATCGATGAAACATGATATAAATCGTTCTCATTACTTGAAATTACTTTGTTTGGCAAACGTGAAACATATACACATAATACTTTGCATAAAACTTATTTTCTTGACACGAATTTTTTTTCTTTACATAAAATTTATTTTCTTGACACGAATTTTATTTTCCCTTTTCATAAAATTATTTTACTTTACACGAATTTTTGTTTATCACTTTTTTATTTTTTAATGTATATGATTTTACGTTGGTCTTTTACATAGAATTGTTTTCTTTACACGATTTTCCTTTCCTTTACATATAATTGATTTATTTTACATAAAATTTAGATTGACATGTAATTTGTTTCCTTTAAATAAAATTAATTTACTTTACAAGAATATTTTTACGTGTTTTTTTTAGTACATTTTTATTATTTATTTTTTTTTATGTACATGATTTTACGTTGTTTTTCCACCTAAAATATATTTGCTTTACACGATTTTCATTCCGTTACATATATTTCATGACATGAATTTTATTTTCTTTACATACAATTTATTTTCTTGACATAAATTTAATTTTCCTTCCATAAAATTAATTCACTTTACATATACTTTCAATTTATTTGTTTTCAACATTAAGAAGCTTCAAATCATATTTTTTTTTAACGAATTGCTTGTAAGTGTTATACACTGTGTTTGAATTTAATTTTTGGTTTTAACTTTATTCGGTATATTTTATCAAACTTAAATGTATTCTGCAGTTTAGATTAATCATCATATTTGTGAATAAGTCTTTCCAAAATTGTATTAATAATTATACCATTTCTAAATATCAGAGAAACATTTTTTTTTTTCAAGGTTTGTATTATAGTATATTTTACGTTTAGTCACACTGTGTCTTACTTACTTGCGTTTGACAACTGCTTAAACCGTTTATTTCACATTTTTTGTAGGAAATAATGTGATATTTATTAATTAAGTAATTAGAATTTAAGTAAAAGTTAATATTTTACAGTTTTACAATGTCCTATTTTCGCATTTCAAATGAATTAATTCTTTAAAAGTGTTTACACGTGTTTTTTTTTTGTTTTGTTTTTTTTTTTTTTTTTTTTTTTTAACTTATTCTCTAATTTAAATATATTACATAGACCTACTTGTATTTATCATTTCTAAATGTTTTTCATTTCTGATTTTTTACGGCGAGGCTGTATATTTATATAATGGGTATATTTATATCCTCTTTTAATTATTTTGCTTTATTTATTTTATTTTAATTGTTAATTCATATTATTTCACTGTGTTTTGTACTTTTGAAAATTTACATTTTATTTAAAGTATTTTGGGAGTACTGTAACTGTTTCGTAGTTCTTTTTTGCGTTTCGTATATTTTAAATTTCTTCAAATACTTTTACTTTTATCTTACAGTACTTTTCTATTTTCTGTGTTAAGTACTTCTGACTTTATAATTTTTGTTTTCGTCTCTGAATTTTTTAACAGGTGAACTAATTCAAAAATTCTTGTTTAGTATAATTGTTATTATTTTTATTCTTAAAGTGATTTTGAATTCATGTTTTACATGTTTTAAAATTTGACTAGGGTTTTGTTCATTGAATTTTAATTTTACATGGCTATCATTTATAAAAGCACATTACTTGTGTTCCATCTATTTTCTATTGAAGTAATGTACGTAATTTTATTTATGTTATAAGTACGTGTTTATAAGTTAATTTGATAGGGAAAAATTAATTTTTATGCCGATAGCATTTTGAATAATATTAGTATGTTTCTTCAAAGTATTTTTTAACCTTTAGTTATTTTTTCTAATTATTATGTTATTTTTGTTTTATTTCTTCACTTTTTATAGTATCCGAGGATATTATAGACCATACTATATATTTAAAAATGTAATATTAGGTATTAGGAATATATTTCATTTTTGTTTGCAGTACAGTAAGTCGCTTTTGCACTAGTCACCATCATTGTCATCTTCGACAACATCATCACCATCGCTATGGATGTCAATAATGTATAATCATAACAAGGCAATTAAACAAAAGGACGCACATCTCCGCTCGCAAACATAGCACGTGCGTAGAGTCCTTTCATCTTTACTGTGACATTGACATAGAGATATAACGGCATAGACAATCCGATAATAGTTGCGAGTACAGCCGTTAATTATAATTCAATGCGTGCCATACGTTTCATATTAGTTACTATTTTATCAATTTTGGGTACTTCTCAATGTGTGTTGCATCGGATTTCTTTTGACCACCAGCTTGTCAAGTGCTTCTATAAACTGCAATTTAATTCGTGAAAATTGACCAACAAAATGATAGGTTAGCAATTCAAAACTTATGATTTTTTATAAAATTTAATGTTCTTGACAATGTTGGACTAAGGTGTACAAAACGATAAAGAAAATTTATTTATTTTTTTAAGAAGTGAGGCTTATGAACCACCGGACACCACCTCATCGGTCTTATGAACCACAGGACACCACCTCATCGGTAAAATTATTGCTACAATAACGAATATAATTTCAGTCTAATGTTAATGCAACGCTTAATTAGGCCTTTGTAACCATCGCACGACGCGCGATATAATGGCTACTGGTAATGGGTGGATAATTTGTCACACGCTGATGGTTAATTATGGTTTGGTTGCTATGGTTTCTGCGAAGATCAGCGTGAAGGGTCGTGCGGCGCGTAGAATGTCAATGCCAGAGTTATAATTATGCTTTGATGTCCCGAAATGTGCGTCTTTTTGTTGAATTGCCTTGACCATTAGTTACTATAAACACCCTTTGTAGCATAAATCACCTCCACCATCATCGTCACTTTGATATGATTACTATCATTTCTATCACCATTACCATAGTCACTAACATAAACACCCATCACAGTCTTCGCCATCATCGCAAACAACAGCATCCTCATTATTACCACTCCATACTTTGCATAATCCTAATAATTTAGTTTATCATCTTCTTGAACACCATCATCATCAGCAGCATCATCATTCTCATCACCAACGTCACCATGGTCGTCTTCACCATTGTATCCATTTTAAATTCGGCTTCTACCCCCTCTGAAACTACCAGGATTTTCGGGTCGTAGTATATACAGTATATAACTTATCAGTTTTCTTTTTTGTTGTTTTTTTTTTATTGCCCCTAGCATGCAGCATACAATATAAATTCAGTTATACAATTTTGTTTCAACAATAAGCAGGCATAGCTTTTCATTTATTTCGTTTCTAACAAACTAATAATATACAGATCATTATAGAATTTACATTAATTTACAAATTTATGTATTAAGTGTTCGCTTAGAAAAAAAAAATAATTGCTTCATTATCTCGCTTTATTTTGGTCGAATAATGACATAACACTTCCTACTGTAGGAAAAAAAGTGGCTTGATCTGATCACTATTTGAGATGATCAATCCAGTATTCCTGATCACATGGGTCAGTATCTAGTACTACAAGAACATTGGAATATGGGACCGTGTTAGTTTTCGCGTTGTCATTTTTCTTTTGAAGCTGAACTGCATTTATCGGGTTAACTTCAATTGTCATGTCTACAGGAAGTTTCCCGTTGTTGTTTTCACCTGACACTGTACCGAATTTATTTTCATCGTTAAAAAATTGTCAGATCAATTACGAATTCTTCGTACTCTTTAGTTAAATCAATCATTATTTCTTTTTCTTTTTTTTTTAGTTAATAACTGCAATGTCGTTGTTGTTTAAACAGGCCACGTTAGAGTATACAGACAAAATTGGTAAACTGAGTAAATTTAGTCGGAAGCAGGTCGGTAGTAAATGTGTCGAATGAAGCTCTCAATTTTTTTTTTTCAGCTAGTTTATATACAGTTCTTATGAATACTTTTAATGATCATAAAAACAATCATTTTCTTCTTCGGGCTAGATTCCATTACCATTTTCATCTGACTCTGAACCGTTCATCTATATCGTAAAGTTCACCATCATAGTTCCTATCGGTATTGTATACACCATTTGACGCCTGACAAAGAAACATCCTGGAGAAAGTGTTGTCTGTATACACATAATTCACACATATCAGCCTTGACAAAATGTGTTGTATAGATAAAAAGTTGCTATTAGGCTTAACATTAACCCAAAAGAAACGTTTATTAGAGGAATCTCTGCTATCGGTTTGTGCTGAGTATACGATTGATCGAAATTGTTCTGAAAAAAAAAATAAATAAGTATAATGCAGTAAAACAAATTGAATTTTTAAGTTAATAATTACAAATTATATATAGACATGAATTAAATGCTTTTATCAATGATTGCAAACACAAAAAACGTGACTTACCCAACCTCCTTTGATATTAATCCATTCCAAAAATTCCGTCTTCACGTATTTGTCTACACTCTGTATTACTTGATCAATCAAATCAGATTTATTTCTATCTTTACATAATACAGCTAACCTCGCTCCAAACACAAAAACCATCATTATACGGCCCCAGTTTATGACATTATCGTTGAACATTTCTGTTAAAATGTCTTTGAAAAACGTCTCGATATTCTCATTTGAATCAAGCAATACGTCTCTAAATAATTTATAAAGATGTCATTGCCTAGTTTATATGCCACAAACGCTGAATTTATTTCTCGTGCAATTCGTTCAGATTCCATGCTCATGTTTCTTACTTCTTCATTTTCAAAATTCAGACTGCTTCCTTGTTCTTCAAAGTTATTGCCAAACAAATCCATCTTGGTAAGATACTGTAGTTTAAAACTAATTGGTAGTTTAGAGTGACGTCAAAAAACCTTTTCATTATGACGCGGGATAATCAAACTATCTAATCACCACAATGTCAGTAACCGGTATCTCTCATCCAATTGAATGTCTTCTTATCATGACGTACCGTCGCTATATCACTTTTACTATACAAACTATTCATTAATACTAACAATGACACCACACATTCTTTCTATTGTTTTTGTACCCATTGTTTAATTGAAATTAATCCCTTTTGAAATTTTAATTAAGTATACTAGTCTTTTGTTCTTTATTGTAAAGGATTAAATGACGTCCATAGCGTCCCTCTTTTCCATTGCTCTAAAATAAAAGAGATTAAATGATGTCATAGCGTCCCTCTTATCCATTGTTCTAAAATAAAAGAGATTAAATGATGTCATAGCGTCCCTCTTATCCATTGTTCCAAAATAAAAGAGATTAAATGATGTCATTAGCGTCCCTTACCTACCTTTTGTTTTCAATTTCAATAGATAATCCAACACACCTGCACAGTATCATGACGTAAACAATAGAGTATACTAGTCTTTTGTTCTTTATTGAATAGGATTAAATGACGTCATAGCGTCCCCTTCCCTGAGCGCCCTCTATAGAGTGTGCTAGACCGCAACACCTAACTACTAAGGTGCGTCGCCAGTTTGCCCTTTCATAATCATCATGCGTGAGTGTGTTTTTATTGTGTGATTGCTGAAGTTAGGGTTTATCATATTTATTGTTTCATTGCTTTTAAACAAAATTGCCATGGCTATAATAATAGGCCTATATTCTAGAAGAAAGGGGTGACGGAAAGTTAATAATAATCAATGATATTAACTTTTCCCATGTCTGTATTGTAATGTAATTGCATAAAAGTTATTTATTAGACAGCATAGAGAGAAGGGGCCTAGGCCATGGGTCATACTCTGCATAGGCCTAGCTTAACGTGAAAGAGAATGAAGCCTATACTAAGTGTGACCGGGTAGCTGGACTGGGCATCGGCTAGATCTCCTAGTCCGACTTATGCAGCCCAGGCTGAAGTGGTTGTATTTTAGCAACTCCCATGTTCCCACCGGCAGCCAAAAGTTTTAAGAATTTAAATTTCTATCACTTCCGCCGTGAGACGATCACTTCGTCCGCCGTGAACCTCACGGCGGAAGTTGTACTTTCCACGGAAGATGTGATTTTGAAAGTTTTACGTGACATTTCAAAAGTTGTTGCCGTGAATTTTGAAAGTGTGCCGTGGGTTTATAAAGTGTGCAGTGGAAAGTGTGCCGTGGTTTTTAAAAGTGTGCGGTGAATTTTGAAAGTATGCCGTGACTTTTTAAAGTGTGCCGTGTGGTTTCGAAAGTTGTTGCCGTGAATTTCGAAAATGTGGCCGTGACATTTCGAAATTTGTTGGCGTGACACTTATGGGCCACCGTAAGTATGGTATTGTTTTGCCCTACACGTCAGGTAGGACACAACATCACTCCTATGATATTTTCCTGACACAAACTCACATCCTAATAGCACTTGCAGTAGGCCTACCCACGGCTACTAGGGAATCGGATTCATAGCTATCCAGCAAGCGCCAGGTCGGTGGTCTAGTTGTTAAGACATCAGGCTAGATAACTGGAGGGCGTGGGTTCGATTCTCACCCAAAAATCATTTGCATTTTTTAGTCGCTAGTATTTGAGTACAAGTCAGGTAAGGCAAATCTACGATAGTTTCCTGACGCAAACATTGTAACAACACTTGCAGTACCCACTGTGGTTAAGACACCAGGATACCTCCCTGGAGGACGTGGGTTCGGTTCCCACCCGAATCACTTGCGAATTATTCTTTCCGCTAGTATTTGGGAACGTTTTAGGTCTACTAAGTAGGTATATTCGGTACGATAACACGTAAAGCTGGTTTTCCACTAGGCAAATTCATTCATGAGAATCGAAAGCGTCGGTTCATACGCATGCGCATTCACATTCCCATCGGACTTTTTGTGAAGCGTGAAAATGCGCAACTAATCATCAGAGCTCAGGAAGCGAACCGACGCTTTGATTCGCGCGAATAAATTCGCATAGTGGAAAACCAGCTTCAGGTAGGGCAAACATCATTCCTATGATATTTTCCTGATGCAACCCACATCGTAATAACATTGGTAAACTTTCATTAATAAGAGTGGATTTTAAGGATGAGGGGGTTATAATGAAGGAGGGTGGAGGGCCATGAAATTAGCTTGAAACTGGGTGAAAAAGTGAAAAGTAATATTCTCGAAAAAAAAAAAATGCATTACGGGACCGATGGCCACTGCGTAAGCCTTAGGCGCGGGTCCAAAAGGTATGGGCATCCCCTTCCCCCGTTTTGCCACAAATTTCAATGCATCAATGGTATGTATTGAAATAAGCGCTTTTCATTTATATTTTGATGATGTTGTCATTCAGAGTTTCTGAATTCTGTTAGCCTACAATTATTTTTTTACTTCAGTGGGTAAATTTTGTAGCTTGTATGTTCTGAAATGTAATCTAAATTATATTAACGCAAATGCTGTTGCTAAACTGACCAATCGGCCATATTTTTTTTGGTCACGTGCATAACTTAACGCTGATTTAACCAAGGTTACAACAGTTAAAAATCCTTGATTTAACGCATTCTTGTTTGCGTTAATTTTCGTTGTCAACGAAGTCTATTTTACGAACCAGTCGAATGAAAATATAATACTCAACGAAAATTCGTACTCAACGAAATGAACCAGTCGAATAAGCCTATTGACAAGCGAGAGTTTAAAGGTCATGACCGTGCTGCTAGGCAACTCTGTACACAGTAATCAACTCACTGGAGTAAGTAATTTTTAACTACATAAAAGCAAAAGGTACAGTCGAGTTATATTATTATTAAGTCATAACATGCACAACGCATCATGTACAGTAGTCGACACACAGGGTAAGTAAATAGGCCTACAGCACAGTATTGTTTTTTGTTATGAATTACAAATGGTTACCGTTCTCAGCGGACAAACAAACAAGCCTATATATAGGCTAGCCTACTAGATAGGCTAGGCTAGGCCTATTTAATATATTATGTCGTACACCAATTGTAGATGCTTTTTTTTGTGAACATAGGCTAGGCCTAGGCCTACTATAGTATTAATCAATAGTATTATTGATTGATTAATATATTTTCCCTTCTATCTAATGGGTAACCTGTTCATCAGAAATTGTTATGTCTGTAATTAACAGGGTTTAGCC
>NW_022748202.1:1292807-1325753 GCF_011630105.1 Anneissia japonica | reverse complement strand
AAAAGGAAAGAAAAAGAGAAGAGAAAAATAAAGACAATAATAAAAAGGAAGAAGATATCATAATGACCAGACTCACAACACCCTGTAACCCCTTCTCCACTTCAAAAACTGTCATCGATGGTGTAACCACTGGGGGACAAGGGGAAATATCTATCTTTGAAAAATCTTCCCCACCCCTTTATAAATGCCCTTTTCATCCCCTGAAAGTGCCTAAAAACTTCAAATTTCGCGTGCTTCGCACGCATTTCTTGTTAACATGGGCCAATTTCCTCTAAAAATTGCACATTTTAGGGAGTTTTGATCAATTCCAACGAAATTAGAATTAAAAACACCGGGGGACAAGGTGAAAATATCCATCTTTGGAAAATCTTTCCCCACCCCTTGACAATGCATCCTCTGAAAGTGCCTAAAATTCTCAAATTCTTTGCACGCATTTCTTGTTACGGTAGGCCAATTTCCTCTATAAATTGCACATTTTAATTCTAATATAATTTTTTGATCAACATTAATACATTATGCTAATTTTCATCTTTGTAAGCGCAAGGCAGTGCAAATTATTTCTGTGACAGTCTTTTGAAGTGTGTAAAGCTCCATTTTATCCCATACATAGTCAAAATATGGGGGGGGGGGAGATGATACAATGGACCATCTCCCCCCCCATTGGGGGATATCCCCATCCCCGGGATCTACGCCTATGGGTTTAGCCAATGGGTCTTTCCTCTCCATACTGAAGAAAAAATAGAAATGTGATTTTTTTTTTCTGTTCTGTTCCTCCCCCACCCCCCCTGGGTCTGGATTTGTACGGAAGCACCTAATTGGCAATCGACTTGACGACTTGTCAAGATAATTTATGTTGTAAGACAACATAATATACATATCATATTGACATGTCAAGATCAACTATCTTGCTAAGACGACATACACAGTTTGCATGATATCTCGCCATGACAATATAACATTTTTACTGTGTCGACTTAACAAGATAAATTATGTCGCCATGACAACATAACATTTTTACTGTGTCGAATTGACAGGATAATCTCTAGGCATAGGCCGTAGCCTGGCCTAGTTATGAAATCATCGCACGATTTTAACTGTCTGCATGCACCAACCAGAAAGGACGTCAGTGACTGTATTCCCCCTCGATTGCTGAAATGTTTATTTCTTTGATGAAAATCTATCACTATAGAATTACAAACAAGTTCTTTCTAACACAATAGTTATTCATTGTATCCGTAATGTGCTGCTGATATTAGATGAGTTAAATGCGTACTGCAGGAGCAAAAATCAGCATACGCACAGCTAAATGTAAATACGCACACGTATACTGATCATATCACTATAGCAACTGATGGCTGCTACAATAGTTGTTATAAAATACTAAAATTAAAAGACGGCTATTGACTTATAAAACAATTAGTAGAGCATGTATCGGACACTAAACGGAAAATTATTATACTTTGGTTAGATTTAATGCATTCAAAAATTTCCTTCGGGCCTTGCAGGTCCTCAGGAAATGTTTTCAAGCGTTAAATCTACCCTTTGTAGTGTACTATAGTGGTACTATGCGGAGCTCTACTAATTGCTCATTATGTCGACATGTCAAGATAATCTAGGTCGCCATGACAACATACAATTTTTACTATGCGGACTTGTCAAGATAACCTATTTGCCATGACAACATAACATTTTTAGTATGTCGTCTTGGAAAGATAGTTGATCTAGACATGTCGACATGATATGTATATTATGTCTACTTGACGACTTGTTAAGATAATTTGTGTTGTCAAGTCGACATAATCTACATATCATGTCGACATGTCAAGATCAACTATCTTGCCAAGACAAAGTACAATTTGTATTATGTCTACTTGTCAAGATAACCTATCTCGCCATGACAACTTAACATTTTTAGTACGTCATCTTGGCAAGATAGTTGATCTCGGCATGATATGTATATATGTATATTATGTCGACTTGACAACATAAATTATCTTGACAAGTTGTCAAGTCGAATGGCACTTAGGTGCTTCCGTAAATTCGTTAGGCTGTTAAATTTCTGTATTTCAATATTTATCTTTCAATTTTTTATCATTTTGAAGAATTTTATATTGTAACTATTTTTGTTTTTCTCGTGAAGGGCCTCCAATCGACAGTGATTGATTTTACTTTTGAAGTGTCCTGTCTCTTTTTTGTACTTTGGTGATTGTTCTTTGCCGTTTATGTTTATGTACATTTTAATTGTTTGAGACAAATAAATGAAATGAAATGAAACAATTGCACACATAAAAATACAGATTTAGTCTAGCAGAATCTACACTGCACACTGCTTATCAGTAAACAACGGGATTCAGCATGGGATGCCGTTTACTGAAAAATGAATATTAAATAAGATCCTATTACACAACATTCAATTTTTATTATTACCTGAATACTGTAACTTAAATCAATTTTTTTTAAAGATAGCATCAAAACATATAGGGATTCAGCTTAACAATTTATCTCCACTATGTCCTGCAGTACACTCAATCAAAATGGACCGGACTATACCACATTATCAGTGTCCGCCTCTGCAGAGTGCAACAAGCAGCCTACACATATGGCATGTATTCGTTGGCATTAAGTAATTTTAACATTGTTATTGCTATTTTCATCTATGTTAGAATTACAAAATAGATGACGATAATCTAGACATAATACACTTCACAGTGATATATATTGTTAGCAATTTACTATGTATTAAAACGATCAAACCTACATGTTCAATGCACTGGTTACAATGATCTCGCCAGGGCAAATGGCACGCCTCACTGATTCCTATACCTCACAATGCAAAATACAGCTTGTATCTGATTGGAAGTTTTTCTTTAGGTCAAAAGTGACAGAGGAAAAATTTACCATCATTGTGATTTTTTAAACAAAGAAATGTCAAAATCTGTAGTTTGTTTTTCCGTTTGAGACAAGTGAATTTGTTTAGTGGTTCTTGTTCTATGAATAATTAAGTGGCAAATAGAACAAATCAAGTGATGGAACTTCAATGTACTTTGAAAATATGATTTAAAGTACATTAAGAAAGACTATTAATTGAGCTATAATAAAACCACCAAAAGTCATCTATTTTTTTGGGCTATATTGGTGAATATAACCGGGAATCTCTGCATGTTCCTCAAGTTGTGCCTACGAATATGCTTGAGTCACTTCAGAATGAAGAAACAAAAATTACCATGAACCTTACGGCTGCCAGAAAAGAAACAACAAACACATCATCACAAATTTTACACAAAAAAGTTTCGACCTATTCATAATTCACAGGTGTAATGGGGTATCTAACTAAACATAAGTTTCCAAGCAAGACAAAAGAGAAACTGCAAAAGCAGCAGATGTGTCTCTTTTAAACAAAGCAATAGACTAGCGTGACTGAATATTAAGTGGCAATTGTTCAAAGGCAAAAGGAGCCGCAAACGCAAATGATATATTCCCACAAACGTGTAGAGACCTAGGATCAGCAAGCAGAAATTTGTTAGTACCAGAGCGGGGAGTTTGTGATGGCACATACCACATCAGCACTGCAGTTTACGATGATACTTTGGAGCTTCATCTTTGAATGTCTTAAAAGTAGGCCTCATGAGCAAAGTCTTGAAGATGCTCCTGAAATAAACAGGAGCAGAGAAGTGAAAATGTGATCGATCTGACCACGGATATATAAAAATAATTTATATATGTATATTTTATACCTCTTTGATCTGACATTCCCCAATGTTGAGGAGGAGGTTTTTGCAATTCTTCCTTTGCAGAGGGGAACCAAAGACGATGAATTCAGTCTTGTCCTCATGTAGTCTTAGAAAGATTCAGACATCAAGGTTTTCAATTTGTAAATACATTTTTTGTGAGATTCAATCTTTATTCATTTATTATGTCTCCAACGACCAGGAAAAAGTGCATTTCAAAAATTTTCTCAAATGTGTGTGGTATAAGAACCTTAAAAGATATAACCAAAAGTTGAAGTGATACAATTCCCAGCAACATATGCATATTACGCTAATTCTTAACTAAACTAGACAACTTTTCGGTTCTTTCAGCCTGTACTCTATTACCAAAATGAACACCCCAGGGGTTTTATTGTTCAGGAGATTAATTTTAGGGTTATTTTTTAGGCGGAAAATGGAAATACATATTCAAAAATGCCCTTGATATGTGACATGTATAAAGAACAATGACATATTATCAAGAAGTGACTGAATACATTGTTTTATATATAACAGCCTGTTTAATCAAATTTTAAAACAACATTTTTTCAAACGGTAACGTCGGTAAATCATATACGGTACAGATAGGACTAAAATAGCGCAACTATTTTTAATGCAATTCGAAAATTATTAGGGAAAATATTTTCCAGTGCGTCGCATTCCGGAATCAACGGCACTTTTTATCGTCAAGGTCATCAAATGGATTTGGCTGGCTATTCTCTTATAGAATAGCCAAATGATATATCAGCATTCCCCTTCCCCTTTAGTACTGCTTTTGATGAGGGTTTGAAGAAATGGCTCTATTAGTCCTCCGATCCATCGTTGTGTAGGTTTAAGGCGCATGCTTTGAATTAGTTCTGAGTTAAAGCACTGTCTGGTTTGTTCCACAATGCAATGTGTTTTTCTACAGACCATCATATCCATCACGTAATGCTAGAATGTGGCATTCCACATCTGTCGCCTGAATGTACTTTATGTAGATCATCCAGGAATGACAACCTGATCTATCTTTTTGCTCTTAAGAATAAAATATACACTTGGGCAAATTTAGTGCGGACCGGGCCGGCCCCAGCCCCCTTTTGGAAAGTAAAATAAAGGGGGAAAAAAGAAAGAAAAAAAAACAATAAATGTCCAAAACGCCTCAGAGGTTACTTTTTTGGCGTCTGGAACACAACAATTTCGCAGGGCATGCCCAGGTCAATGTTATCTAAATCAGCCACATTTAACACCCCCCCCCCTTCAGTCCTCATTTGGATATCTCTGGATCCGCCCCTGACATTGTCTATTATTTTACATGAATAACTGTCCCGCGCTAAAGCCTTACCGTATGTTTAATTCAATAGTTTCCAAAATCTGGTTGATCCAAAACTTTGTAAGTGGTTCGGCTATCCATTCACCACACCGTTAAAACCATGAATGGTTTTGGTTTTGTTCCATCAGACTTTGGCAATTAAACAAACCAAAGCTCTCTCCAGTCATTTCCAGTGACACGGTTTTCACACAAACATCTTCAATACAGTATGCATATGGAAACATTGTATCATTTGCTCTCCAAGGTCACCATAACCATTGGAGAACATTGGATTTTTTTCATAAAAGTACATTTGGTACAAAATTTTTCTTATAATGGCCCAAGCGGATTATGTTGTAAAAAATATTTATCTACTAATTTGTGAAGAAAAAATGAAAAAAATCCCTACAGTTTTGTCGGAAGACGCCAATTTATAACAGCTCCTCACGCCATTAGATAGGGATTTTCAAGAAATTTGAGGTTTTTGGCTGTTCCGAGCTCGTTTCTTACTCCCTCATACACAGACTATTTCTTTAATTGATTTGGCCCAAGTGGATTTGTGGAGGGAATATAATAAGCTTGAGGCTGATATAAAACTTAGTATGACTGGCTGGGTAGTTTTATCGGAAAATAAGAAAATATAAATCCATCCAATCCATGATTGCCTCTCATGGGGTCAAAAATCTCTGAAGCGTGATAGTCTGATTCACTGGTATGACATCATACTTCTGTTTGCTTGACTTGTGTTCGCAGTGTTTGACTTTTTTCTTCATGTAATTTGGCCTAATTTAGTTATCAGTTGGATTTTTTTGTGTGCTTTTATTACCTTTATTAAAAAACAAATGCCCCAAGACAAGATACTTGCAGCAATTAGGCTATATTTCTGCAAAAACTGTTTATACTCTGAACTATTTCAAAACTTCCGTAAGGGTGTACCGTATGGCTAAGCCAATTTCGCCAACATGAAAGCATGGACTAGGGGAAGAGAGATCTCAACATTTGTTCACTTTACATTGTACTATGTGTACTGCTAAAATATGTGCTCAAATACAAGTTTTAACAAAAGAAAATATTGACTGTGCAAGTTGAATTTTTTTAGTAATTCAACCCGATAATGAAAATGAAACAAACCCAATGTTTTTAATTGGTCAATCCAAACTACTTGTACAGCAGGGTTGATTTGACCTCAGTTCGCTGCTTTTGTGAAAGCTGGACTAGCAAATGATAAAAAGTGGCAAAAACGTTTCCATATGTGCAGTTGGTGCTTACAGTACCTGGCTTTATTTTGGAGCTTATAACACTCAGCTCTATTTGAAGTACCTTATGTGTTTGTGGCAAAATGAATGTGAAGTTGGTTTGGAAGTTCTGCTATATTCATCGTGTGATTCATGGCAAAGAACTGCTGAAGAATTCATTTAAAATATTCCATTTTGAACTTGAGAAGATGACACATGTTTTTTCAATCAAAATTATTATTATTAATTTTAACCATTCTGCTAGCAGAATATTCAGTGGTCATTGACATAAATTAATTACATTGACACATTTAGCAAACAAGACAATAGAACTTATTGTTAATAGTGATATTTAGGATATTAGTGTAATGAAATAAGTAAATAAAAAAAAGGATTCAATAAGGATTTTACGGTATATGAACTCTTTATTATTTTTTAATTTCAGTATCACAATTCATCAGTTTTTATTTTGACTTGATATATTTATTTTTATTTTTTTCAAATTTTGCATATTCATTCACTTTCTAATCACCTCAGTTAACTGAGATCAGAGGTATGGCGATGTGAAAGGTCGTCTTTTCTTTACCTTTTTCATCTTGTCTTACCTTTCTGTTCATTTCCTTTCCTTTCATATTCCTTATCTTTCCTTTGATTTTTTTATTTTCCTTGTCTTTTATTTTCCTTTTTTATATCTCCTTTCCTTTTCTTTGTTATTTTCTTTCTTATATTTCATTATCTTTTCTTTCTTATTTTCTTTTCTTTTCTATCCCTTTGCTTGCTTTCTTATATTTTTGTACATTTTCCTTTCTTATTTTCTTTAATTCTTTTCTTTCCATTTCCTTTTTTGCAATTTCTTGATACTTCTTTGCTTTTTTGTTCTTATATTTTCCTTTCTTACAATTCAATTTAACTTTTTTGTTTGGGGGGAGGGGGTGGGGAGTTTCCAAGGTATAATAATAATAATAATAATAATAATTAATAATAAATATAATAATAGTAATAATAATAATAATAATAATAATTAATAATAAATATAATAATAGTTATAATAATAATAGTAATAATAATAATAAAAGTAATAATAATAATAATAATAATAATAATAATAATAATAATAATAAATTTGTATAGCGCATAATGCCGGCGCTTTTATGCGCTTAACAGAAACAGAGAAAAATAAACGAAAAAAGACCCTAAACAAGAAATGACCTAAAACTAAGCTTGACCGCCATGAAAAGTGAAAACCATCACTGGCAATTTAATGTGTGTGAGCAGTCAAAGGTCAAATCTGGAATATTTAAAATTTAAATTGAATTATGAAATAGTGTTGTAATGTGATTAGAACATAGATTCCAAAAATGCCATCAATTCGAGGTGAGGTGTCATTCAAAAGATATTGGGGTCAATGAGACATGGCCTAATCTGGGAAGATTAGCAAGTATGTGTGTTAACAATAGGAACATGATGTTATATTCGTATCAGCCCATAGCTCTTCACCAAAAAGTTCTTTTATTTGTTATAGAAAAAAGGATTCAAACCTGCAAGCCTTCGCTATCAAGTATCATCATATCGTCGCTCACATCACGAACTAACACAATTAAATTCAATTGTGTTAGTTCGTGAAATAAAAAAAGCGCGTCAAAATACGCGCTGCTGTCGTTAAGGACTTTTTGTGTGGTAAAGAATACAAAATTGCTTGACAACCAATACGCGCTCGTTTTGACGCGCTACTGTGATTTCACGAACTAACACAATCTACTTTGATTGTGTTAGTTCGTGATGTGAGCGACGATATCTGTAGACCACAGAAATCTATATGTGTATGCGCAGATCTAACCCCTATGCACTTTATCAATCCTGGTACTTCTCTCATAGGCCTACAACTGACTGAAAACACTCACACATATTGGAGCAATGGTTGAAATGAAAAGCTTATAAATAAATGGTTTATTAAAATAGATTCACATAAAAAATACATCATTGCAAAAGGCTGAATTGCGATGGTATTACAAAAATATGTAGATAAAAAGAACGAAAACAAGCAATCAGAATATCACAAAAATAGACGAAATATCAAAATTACATTATACATTCAATAAAAAAAACATAAATAAATAATTACATTAAAGTGATTTTATCAATATTATTTACAGAATATCAAAATTACATTAAACATTGAATGAAAAATATCAAAATATTATTAATATAAAATTATTTCATCAATATTAACATGGGATAAATTTAGATTAAGAAAATTCATTATTTACATCCAAAAAAAAAAAGGACAAAGAATTTCAGTGTTAAATATTAAATTAAATTAAAATTTACTTCTAAATTATCAGTTCTTGATTTAATTATTTGACAGACCAATCAGATTGACCATGCAGCAACAATCAGAGACAGAAAGGTTTACTTTATAATTAATTAAATTATAGCTCGCAGCTCGGAAATCATTATTAAATAATATTCATATTAGGTTTTCTTCGTAAATCCCATGTAAACAAATATAATCAGCCTTACAATTAATATTCTCGTTCTTCGATGTAATTTCAAATCATACAAAAGTTTGTACAAGTTGATTAGTTTCCTAGAGAGACTGACTATGGTATTAATATTAATATTATAATAATAATAATAATAATAATAATAATAATAATAATAAAAATAATAATAATAATAAAATAATGATAATAATAGAATAATAATAATAATAATAATAATAATAATGTGACTAATAATAATAAAATATTATTATTAACTATTATTATTATTATTATTTTTATTATTATATTGATATTATTAAAAAGTGCATATATGTAAATTAATGCTAGCTCCATCCAATAAGGCAATTAAACCAATCATTATGTTCCCGCCATTAAGATGTGTATAAGAGACAGATTCAATAGTTTCCAATAACAAAATGCTATGAAAAAAAAGTATATATTGTATTTATTAATGATTTGTACGAAACACAAAAATCTCATGCATATTAGAGGCAGCTAGGCTAAGGATTTAAATACTACATATACACATACATATACAGTATATGGATCTAGGTTGACATTTTGGATAGAGGTCAGAATTTTTTTCATAAAAACGCCAAGAAAAGGGTGATCCGGGGCGTCCTTTTCCGCGAAATGAGCTGTTCCCAGACTTCTGAGGTGTCTTTTATTGAATTTTAAGTTTTACAAAATTAAGTTTTTCCTTCTCTTGAAAACGGTCAGGTAAGCTTTCTCATTGTTATTACAGTAAATAGGCCTATTTATGTGTGTATACGTACATAAAATTGAGTTGCTAGGTGTTCTTTTTTCCATGAATGGATAACGCCAAAGAGGAAGGGGGTCGGGGATCCTCCCCGAGAAAAAATTGATCACTAGATGGCAAGAAATGAGCTTTCCCGAATTCTGATGTGTCTTTTAATGACTTTTAAGTTCTTTAAATTTTAAGGTTGTCTTTTGCTTGAAAATGGTCAGGTAAACTTCTCATTCTTTTGTAATTTTTTTTTCATTTTTATTACAGTAAATAGGCGTATGTGTGTACACCGGTAAACCGAGAATTTTTTTTCCAACTGTGTGGGTCAAGACCCTTCCCCTCTCAGATCCGCCAATTGGGGGCCGTAAGTATGTGGGACTGATCGAGATAATACTACCGTATGGGAGTCCGGGTAGTGTCCCCGCGACACTTTTGTTTTCTAGACGCCCGAATTTAACCTCTGAGGCGTTTTGGGCGGATATTTTTTTTTAACCTTTCAAGGGGAGGGTGGAAAAATTGGCCCCTGGTGGTATATAAGAAATTCAATTCAGTGTAACATTTATTCGTAAACATGATCATTTTAATATTAAATATGAAAGTAAGATATTGCAAAAGGAAGCATTAAGGCAAAGCTCGACGATAAGTAAACAAATCTTGTGTTGGTGAAAGCCAGAAATAAATAAATGAATAAATAAAATCTGTTTAATTAAATGGATGAAACCTAGTATTACTGACGGTATGGTACCGGCCTCGTTTCATTGCCGTATTCGACTGGTTTATTTCGTTTACTACAATTTTTCGTTAGTATTATATATATTCTACTGGTTTGTAAAATAGACATTGTTGACAACGAAACTTAACGTAAATCAGAGTGCATTAAGCAGCGTTAAGTTATCCACCTGACCACAACAAACATGGCCGATTGGTGAGTTTAGAAACAATATTTGCGTTAGTATTATTTAGGTTAAATTTCAGAAAATAAAAAATCAATTGTAGGCTAACAGAATTAAAAAAACAGGCCGAAATTATTTTTTTAATTAATTATTTGTAATTTATTATTTGTAATTATAAGATTGGCCATAATAAGAGAGGGCCATAATGAAACCACCGGCGATAGCTTTATTTTAACCAGTCACAAGCTTGAACAGCGCCAAAAGGGCCATGATAAAAGCGCTGTTTATTTTTATTATAACGTTGTTCAATATTGTTATAGGTTGTCCGAAAGGGCCATAATGAAAACGCTGTTACGTTGTTCACTTTCAACCACCACAAGCTTGAAACAGCGCCGAAAGGGCCATAATAAAGGCGTCGCACTTTGAAAACACCGTTCAGTGTATCTCTAGGTGAAAGGGCCAAACATTCAGCCAATCACGTTCCTTCCTTTCATTTATTTGTGCGAGCATCTGTCGTCGGCATATTCTTCACCCGAGTATAGGCCTACAGTTGACTATAAGTTATTTGATACATTAGGTTTTCATGTCATAGGAGTGATGTTTTGCTCTACCTGACGTGTAATCGTACTGAATACTCAGTACGTCCCCAAATACTAGCGCAAAAAAATCGCAAATGATACGTCCTTATAAAATTATAGTAAGACACACCATTTTTAGCCTAAAAAATCTTTCGATTGATTTATTGCAGGGTTGCAAATTACGGACATCCATGGTTCTAACGCGGAAACAGAGTGTAGTCTCAGACTCTGAGCATGTGCAGCACCGGTATATTACACAAAAAAATCTATGAAAGAAGGAATGTGATTGGCTGAAAGTTTATGGCCATTGCGCCAGACACTGTGAACGCCGTTTGCAGAATGGTGCTTTTATTATGGCCCTTTCGGCACTGTTGTGTGAATGGTTAAAATTAGGTTAAAATTAAACAAAACGGCGTCAAAATAAATCTCCGCTCTCATTATGGTTGCACTATAATTTGGTCACAAAAGTTCATGCACAGATAAAAGCGTATAAATTGGTCTACCCCCTCCCCAGCATAATGTTTGTTTGTGCACTTGTGAAAATGATGATATTTGGGAGCGTAATATACAGACATATACTATATATATAACAATATACAGACATATACTGTATTGTATATTTGTTTAGGAGTATGCCTGTATAAACATTACGGTACTCAATACCTTTAATTTTTAATGGTATAATTTGTAGTCTTATTTTGTATGTACAGTTTTTTCTGTTTTTATTTGCATACTTTATCAATGATTGTGTAGAAGTATGCTCCTTCTAATTTATAGTATATTTTTGTAATTTAAGCTGAACGCACTACTCTTGTGTGTGCCGCCGTTCCAAAAGGCGGTATGTTCAATTTTCAAAGTAAATAAATATGGCCTTTTTGGCCAACCTATAATAATATTGAACAACTTAAACGGCGTTAACATATAAGAAACTAACGCCACTTTTATTATGACACTTTCGGCGTTGTTTCAATCTTATGATTTGTTGAAATTGAACAACATAACGTCGTTAAAACAAGTTAAAATAAAACTAATGCCGTTTTCATTGTGACCGGCCTTTCGGCCAATCTTATATTTACGGCGTTTTAAATAAAAGTTACCGGCGCTTTTCCCTTTCGGCACTGTTCAAAGCTTGTGATTGGTTGGAATTGAACAACGTTACTGCCTTTAACTTAAAAGACAACAGCGTTTCATAAAGCTGGTTTCCCACTTGGCGCATTAATTCGCGCCAATCAAAACGTCGGTTCGATTCGCTTCCTGAGCTCTGATTGGTTGTGCATTTTTTCACTTTGCAAAAACTCTGATGTGCATGCGCATGAACTGACGCTTTCGATTCGCGCGAATAAATTCGCCTAGTGGAAAACCGGCTTTATGGCCCTGATGGCTAACCATAAATGTAAGGTCTCACAATAGTTGCCAACTTTTCCCAAAAGAAATCTGTGAGAACTCGCGTTGCGTAGCCACGTGCCACTGGCTGGGCAGGGGGAACAGGGAGAGATCCCCTGGCCCAGGGGGAGGGGCCTCGGGGGCCATTGACAAGAGTTTTGACGCTCGCGCAATCTGAGCATTTTTTTTCACTACTGATGAGATTGATCTTGGACACTAAATTAATTCAAGTGTATGTAAACTTATAACCAAAAAGTTATACTCATTTAAATTTGACCAAAATACAGTACTGTAAACTTAGGATGAGTACCAGACAGTTGCTTGGTGTAAAATAAAAACATTTTTTACGGACTCACTTTTATCATGGAGGTATATATACCTCCATGCTTTAATCATGAATCACGGTGTACAGACAGTACTTTCATGTGGGAAACAAACAAACTATGCCCGGTGAATTTTGATCCGTGAGTAACTTTGAAATCCGTGAGTTTTTGTTCATCCATAGTAAAACTGGTAAATGATAAATTATCCGTGAGTCTCACGGTCAATCCGTATAAGTTGGCAACTATGTCTCACAATGGAAAAATCATTATCATCGCTAGAAAAAAAAAAGAGTTTATATTGAACCACAGCTTTAATTTGGTCTTTGAATGGCTTCCCTAGGATAAATAGATCCAGAGATATTAGCATTTAAGGAGTGTATGAGAACCACCAGGTTTTGAGAAAATCGGCCTCAACAAAGATAACTAACCTGTACAAATAATAGTACTAGAATTACATAGCCGAATATGCGCAGAGAACACTGCTTTATAGAAAATTCACTTAAAATGTACACAATCATAAAATATAAGTATCAAGTTATTCAAAAACATAAAAATCTAAATTTCGTAAAAATGTTGCCCTTGACCTATTTTGTATGGAACGCCGTTGCTGCCTTTGGTGGCTCTTTTCCGTTCGGCGCATTTGCTATTCGGCTTTTTACATTACGTTTGGTGCTTTTTACATTACGTTCGGTGCTTTTATTAACATTACATTCGGTGCTTTGAAACATTACGTTCGGTGCTTTTAACATTACGTTCGTTGCTTTTGCCACACTTACGGATCTTTTATCATTTGGTGCTTTTTAGTTTTACCTTTCGGCCCTTTCATCATTACCTGTCTCTTATACACATCTAGATGTGTATAAGAGACAGGTATGATAGTAATCGCACATATGGTAGCACCTGTCTCTTATACACATCTAGATGTGTATAAGAGACAGGTACAGAGAATTTCGATTGTTTATCAATATCATCATGTTAGATCCAAAACACGTTTTATGCAGGCACCGACGAGGATAGATTAAACATAATAATAATAATAATAATAATAATAATAATAATAATAATAATAATATAATTTTGATATGTACATGTTTTATGTTATATGTTGATTAGTTTTAGTTAATAATATTACAGTTTAATGGTTTAATGGCCCCAGAACCCTGAACCCCGACGGAAGCAAATTGGCCGTAGATCGGGAGTTCTAAATGTGGAATTGTGGATTTTCTCCCCAAGAGATGGGTGTTCTCCCTGTACCCTCCCACTGCACTGGCTCCACCCTGCTTCACGAATTGCCTTTTTCCAACTTGGGACCCCTGCAAATGTATCTTTGTTGTAATATAAATGCTAAGTTTTTATTATTTATTTGAGGTATATTTATTAAAAATTCAACATAAAAAACATACATAGCAGCAACAAAGGCTGAATTGCGTATGAATTAAGAAGTAAGTATAAAATATATATTATATAATATTAAAAAGGTAGACAAAATAAAAAGAAAAAAAAAATAAATACCAATATCAAAATACGAGATAACACCACGGAAGGAGCATTTGTAAAACGACCGGACAGTAAAGGGAGGGGAAAATAAATCAATCAACTGGAGAGGGAAATTTTGAGTTTAACTTTTATATATTATGCAAGACAAAAATGGGATCGGACTTGTTTGGAATCGTTTGGTTACCGGTAATTAATTAATTAATTAATTAATTACGTTTCTTTTTTTTTTAAATAAGCCTGCTTCTTCATATCCGGAATAAAGAAGAGTCCCCCCTAGTAATTTTTGTTTTCAATACTAGGTCTATAAATCTTATATTTCTATTTGCCCTAAAATACCACCAAAATCATGTGGAAAAAAACTAGAACGTACCCTTTCCCTTTCAAACTTAGGGACAAGAAAATGTAGGTCCAGGTCTTCTAATACTGTTTTGATTGATCGAGACATTTTTGTTTTCGTTAGTTATTAATTTTATCACTAAGATAATCACATGTCGAATATGCTTTGTTACGCGCGATTTTCCACTAGGCTCATTCCCACAGCCGTTGATTTTTTTTCCACTTGACCCGATGTCAAAGGTCATGAAAGCACTGAATGATAAAAGAACCGTACGTAATGATGAAAGGGCCGAAAGGTAAAAGCAACAAATGATAAAAGAGCCGAAGTGCGGCAAAAGCACCGAACGTAATGTTAAAAGCACCGAACGTAATGTTAAAAGCACCGAACGTAATGTAAAAGCACCGAACGTAATGTAAAAGCATCGAACGTAATGTTAAAAGGGCCGAATAGCAAATGCGCCGAACGGAAAAGAGCCACCAAAGGCAGTAACGGCGTTCCATACTCTGTGCACTATGCACCCCGGAAGTACTGTACAGCGTTACTATTAAGATACTTGAAAAATATGGCCGCTTCCGCAATATTAAATTATTATTCAAATATTCAGTCAAGTAAAGGTAACAAAAATGATACACATTATCCAGTCAACCATTTACAACGCATTGTAAAATAATAAATTAATCATATAATAAATGTTCCATTGATGATGAGCTATAGTAGAAAATCCAAATGCCAAATGGCCTTCAAACATGGCGTCGAAAAAAAAGTACATGAAACATGGATGCTACGGTCTACATACATGTCCTATGGTTAAGACTCTAAAATCTTGCTTTGAACGTAAAAATATCACAGATTACAATGCTTAATTTTAATATGGTTTTCTATTTTATTAATATTGGCACCCGCATAGCATAGGTTTTGTATGTCACGTGACAAGAAAGGTGTAGAGTCGATTCGGCCCCGTGACGTTTCGGCACGAGTCGTTTCGGCCCGAGTCGATTCGGCCCAGGTCGTTTCGGCCCTGAGTTTTTTGTCGCATGCATTTGTATGGAGCGCCGAAGGTGCCGCCGCAAATAATAATTTAATAGAACATGGTGGCCGCTAAATTAAACATGAAACTTAGGCTATATCACTGCAAAATTATCAGATATTAACAATTCTTTTTAGTAGTATTTTATTATTATTATTATTATTATTATTATTATTATTATTCATTGCGGTATAAAATAGTGTTGTCTTTCTTTTTACAGGAACAACGCAAATGGTACAAGTCGATTGGTTTGGAGGCACGTTTCTTTTTTTTTTTTTTATCGTTTCCATACGATGTAGGCAGTGCCGGATTAACCATTAGGCAAATAAGGCACAAGCCTTGTGGGCCAGGCAAAAATGATGGGCCAACAAAAAGTTGGACTGCAATATTATTTACATTCTATTTTCCGGAATTATTAGGCCAGAAAACTCGTAATTATTACCATGGGGTCCATTCAATTAACATTTTTGGGCCATTTCCAAAATGTGCCTTGAGGCCAGACGATGCTTTAATCCGGCACTGGATTTATAAAACAAGTAGGCTTATAGTTACTTTAGCCGATTAGTTTGTTGCATGGAAACTAATTATAAAAGTCGGAAAGAAACCCTACAAACAGCTTTTCACAGTACTCTTAGGCCTAATAATAATAATAATAATTCAATGCGACTAATTAAAAATAATTTGTGTTTTGTTATGACAAATGCTCATTTAGATAGCATCATGATGGTTGGAATACATCGTGGTAGGTGAAGCAACCTCAAACATGACAGCATGGTTGACAGATTTCATGCAAAATTTCCAAAAAAATAGAATTTCACTTTCAAGAATGAGGATTGAAAATAAATTAGATACAGTAGTTACATTACATACTCTTTGTTTTTTGCATTATCAAAATGTTTTGGTTTCGGAAGCTGATTTCAACATTAGAAAGCATAGCCTATATGAAGTCATATTATAGTAACTCGATGCCTATCAAATAAGTAATAAAAATTTGCCATAATTCATCAAATATCCGTGGCTTTCAGGGGGCTTCGCCCACTGGACCCCCACCGGATCCCTGGCCCCAGCCAAGTGAGGCTCGATTTGCTCCACAAGTCCCCCATCCTGTCGGGCAGGTCCTGGCGCCATCACCAAATAAATCACCAATTAAACCACAGTGCGTACTTGGCGCTCCACACTAATTGCAATGTCGAAATCCGGCCCTACAAAACAATAGATCTAGACTCGACCACATCTAGCCGAATCGACACGTACAACATTTGTTGATCAAATCAAGTAGGTAGCAAGTCAATATTTTGTACTACTGTATTGTTTGCCAGTTTTTGTATTAATTAAAGGTATTTTCAGTACAATTTCTAACCAGGTTGGGACTAGGTAGTTCTCTAACTAATGAAGGTTATTTATATAATTTTTAGGCCAATTTGATCCTAGGCCGGCTTGAAAAGGAAAGCCCATCTCAAATCCATGGGCTTCTTTTTAATTTATCTTAAATTCTCTTGGCTACATAGACCAGGCTATAATTGAGATAGGTGCCACTTGGAGAGGTAGAAATTCTCATATGGTTTTTCTAGACCAGTTTTTCATGGGGAATCGGAGTATGCGAGGTAAAAAGAGGCATAATCTGAGAACTTTCGTGTGAGGGCGCTTTTTTCAAAATGGCCGCCAAAATCCAATAAACTACATATGAGTAAAATAAGCACAGAAGAGGTAGGTTTGACCAACTTTTGAATATGTAATGATAGGAGTAAAGTATAACTAGCTATATAGTTATTAATGTGAAGATATCGGGGTTTTTTTTCGAGGGCACTTTTTAAAATGGTCGCCAAAATTAAAGAACAATTTAACAGCAGCTTCAATACCCTAAATAAATTCGCCGTGGCTAGAGATACGGTACCGTATCGGAACTTCCGATTGCTAAAGGTACGGTAAATGATATTACGTCATGATTAGCCAATAGAAACGCCGATACATGTGTGACGTCATTCAGTGCAGTGCTGCCGCAAGCTGGTGTTTAGCAACGATCGAAGATAAGAAATTTCGTTCGTTCGCGGGTGTTTTGACAAGCCCTGTCATTAATATTCTGTAGCGCGAAGCCCTATAGCAAATAAAAAAGGATAGCAGTTTTGCTAGATTTGGCGACATCAAGGGAGAATAAACTATTTTAATAGATTAGTAGAAGCCAGGCCTACGCCTTAGCCCCTGAAACCTAGCGAAGCCGGAGGGCCTAGCTAGAGTAGTACTAGTACTCTATGTCTAAACTAGCCTGAACATCCCTAGGCCTAGGTCCGACCTTTCCTTGTTGTTACTGCCTATCTTAGGCCCGCACCCTAGTTGAAATCTGGCTAGGAATAGTAGTAGTAGAAGCCTATTCTATTGCCAAACCTGCCAAATAATCTAGTTACTTATGTAGTGGCTGCTACACTTATTTAGGCAATAGCCTCCTACTAGCCCTTTTGAACTTGAGATTTGAACTGTGTGATGGTGAAGTTTTTGATTCAGACAAATTTCAGGACACTCGTAATACTATAAAATTAGTTGACCAGTGAGAACAACTCCTAGGGCCTATGGAATGTTTATGTGGGGAAATTTCTTGAGGCCCTACTGTATTTGCAATTTAGAGACGAATTTTTCCAGTTTTGCTGAGGACTTTAGTGAGACGACAAGCAAATTATTACACTCAAGAAAAGGCTGATCCATGTACTTAAATAAATCAAACACAGTATTGCCATTACAACACTTCATACAAGTAAAATCTTTTGGAATGGAAATTACATTAAAAAAAGTAAACACTGTTGCCCCTTACACTTCATGCATAAATATAAATTGTATACTATAACACAATCCAATAACATAGTTGCACTTTATTAAAAATTTTTACTTAACTGGATCATACTAAAAGTATGTACTATATCTATTTATAAACAAAACCGAACATGCATTGTGAAATACGAATAATTAAAAGAGTTGCAATTATAAACCAGACTATATTCTATACTAAAAGTATGTACTACTACCGTAAAAACCTTGGATTGAAGCCTCCCTCCTTAGTTTGCAAAATTAGCCTCGAAAAGAAGCCCATGATAGCATAAGCTTCTTTTCAAGAGAGTACAGTACATACACTGTACATGAATTCCAAAAAAAAATTAATTAGTTAATTAAAAACAAGCTTGGTTTAGACAGTAATTT
This sequence comes from Anneissia japonica, assembly GCF_011630105.1. Lineage (NCBI taxonomy): Eukaryota > Metazoa > Echinodermata > Crinoidea > Comatulida > Comatulidae > Anneissia > Anneissia japonica. The sequence continues at coordinate 1,307,005 of NW_022748202.1, read as the reverse complement.
AAGCGATTTAATGCCAGTTAAATGCATTCCATGATACAGATTGATGTACACTGGCTTTATTATTTCATAGTACAAATTTACAAAATGTACAGCATTCATTTTGACAAGAAGCCCCCCCCCCCCTATAAGAGACAGTATTTACTGTGCTGTAAGGAAACAAAAATAAAGACAGATAGGAAAGACTACAGTTAGTTTATTTACAGAAACAAGTAAGTACCATGAGTTATGACCTGACCAAGCCCATGCACTGTTCATACAATAGGCCCGCCTTGGCTAGTGTACTGTGCATACTACAGTAATTCCCTGTAGTGTACGCACTGTAGGCCTATATACTACTACAGTACTACAAATTAAGTTTACTATTACTATCATCACTGATAATTACTGATAATTACAATCGCCATGTTGTTTGGTTGGCTTTCAATCTGCAATAATAACTAGTGCCTACTATTCTATAGGCTTAGGCCAGGCCCCTAGTAGTAGCACTTCAGTACTAAGCCTAGCCTACAGTGGTACGTAGTAGGCCTATGAGTCGCCCTATGCCCCTAGGCGGGTATTCGGGCTAGGCCCTAGGCCTAAGCCTGGCTTTAGTAGACCATTCTCTATGGTAGACCATAAAATACGCCAGAATAACAGAAAGGATTTTTAACCCAAACATTGTGGGCGCCACATTGTGATAAGCCCCAATCGAAATACATGAAATGGGCCTAAAGTTTTATGACATAAATTTGATCGTAAACTGTTTCTCATGATCGCGACGTTGACTTCGTAAAAAAGCCAAAATCGAGTTAGTCATTCCTATTGGCTAATCATGACGTTATATCATTTACCGTACCTTTAGCAATCGGAAGTTCCGATACGGTACCGTATCTCTAGCCACGTCGAAATAAATTTGTTTAATTTACAAAACATATGTAATAACTGCTGTTGACTTTTTAAACCCAAAATAACATATTTTAGGGTGGTAAGCTAACTCAATTTTGAAAAATGGAAAATATCACCAGAATCCCAAGAAGAGTCCAGCTTTCTTACAAATATACGGTTGTTTTTCATTATTTTTGTGTACTACACAAGGTATTCCAGAGGACCACACAAATAACTACCATAATTTTCATGTATAAAGGCATTAATTCATTTATTACATAATTGTCCTTTACTGTGTAACCCTATGTTGATCAGTAATCTTCATGTATTGCTAATATTACTGCAATCTGAAAGTCTTCGTCTTTATTATAAACAGTTGTTGGACGTCTATGGGCATCACTCTCTCTATCATTTTTTTGCTTCATTTGATCATTCCATGTGTTGTGAATACTATTTTGACTGACCAAATCATTTACGTCTGCTTAATTTCCATTCTTTAGCAATTAAATTTTCTCAAGTGCTCAAGGGTCTGCTTGCAAACATGGTGGTAGCAATGATACGTCTGTGATCTTGTTGCCTCTATTGAAAATTTCATCTTGCTTGATTTACACTTTTCCGCTTAACTCCATGCCGCATCTTCAAGTTCCTCAGATATCTTTTGTGACAGAAAATCTAAAACTTTTAAGTTATCAGATGATTTCTTCCCTGGTGAAAGTTAATGTCACTTAATTTGAACAACTTTTGGTATTTGCTAGTGTTTGTGTCTAGAATGACCCTCTCTCTGTTGTCATAAAATAAGATATACAGTAGCAACGACCGCAATATTGATGTCTCAAGAATGGAACGGTTGATATTTATGTATTGGTTGTAATTCCTTAAAGCATGCATTGCATGCAGGACAACTTTCGAGTCTGCTTTTCCTGGCTGCTACGGAGATCTGGAAGTAATACAAAATCTCTTTCAGTGACAAGGATGCATTCTCGCCGATAGCAATAGTATTCAAGAAGGTATCCAACCAGTTTGTCGAAATCCAGTTTGTTGAATAGAGTTGCTCACTGAAATCATGAAATCCCAGTTTGCAGAAACTCGGCTTGCCGAAACCCAGAATGCCCAATCCAGTTCGCTGAAATCATGAAATCCCAGTTTGCCAAAACTTAGTTTTCCGAAACCTAGTCCAAATCTCTGTGTTACAAAAGTACAGCATACTGTGCATTTGAAAGGAATGAGCTTCATTTATGTACAAAGTAAAAGGAAAAATAGCTGTAGAAAAACATACTTGAAAGCATGGCTATCAGTTAAAATTAGAATAAAATGAAATTAAATTAAGGATAAGCATCGTATCCTTCTAAAATACTCCCTCTGCAAACCTTATCAGGATTGTTGCGCCAGGTCCCTGACCACCGAGGCTCTAGTCGGCCCCTTGAGTCAGACCCCCTGCCGACAAATTTCTGGAGCCACAATTGGCATGTGTGTATAATTGTAGATTATTATTAATTTGTTTTTATTTCCTTCTTTATTATTTGTTTTTATATAAATTTATGTATTTATCATAGGTATGCTAATAAAACCTTTTAACTGCGAGGCCTATTAAATTGACTTTTATTTGCTGATAGCCCATTGATTTACATATTATTAAAACAATAAGAGTCATTTAACTACAATAAGCTGCTATTTCTTATACGAATATATAGTAAGAGAGTGTTCCAACATGAATGTTATGCTGTGGTTAATGTTTTACTTACTGCTTTTATTTTATTTTCGACAAAGTGGGTTTCAGCGCAAACTGGGTTTCAACAAACTGGGATTCATAGTTTTTGATTCAGCAAACTGGCATTAGGCAAACTGTGTTTTGTCAAAGTGAACTAAAAAATATGGCACTCTGCAACCTGGGGTTCTGCAATCTGGCATAGAACCACCAATTACACCCCAGCTTTCTTTTGTAAAGGAAAACGTAGCTTCTGTAATCGCAAACTGTGTTTGTTGAAACTTTCAGCAACTTTGGAGTTTTAGATGTTCTGTCACAAAATTTGTCTGAAGGACAAGAATATGTCTTACTGCTGCTTGGAGTTAAGGAGAAAGGTGTAAATCAAGCAAGTAACATATTCAATAGAATGTTTTGCAGAGACAAGATCGCTGACATATCATTGTTGCCACCATGTTAGCAGAATCTCGAGCTTCTGCAGATACTTAGCAAACTTAATCGTTCAAGAATGAAAATAAGCAGAGGTAAATGACTGTCAATAAAAATAGTTGATGGAACAGATGGAATAAACAAATTCCCGTGGAAGTCCAAGAATTGTTCATACGATAAATACGAAGAATTTCAGATTGCAGTGATAAAAGTGATACCTGAAGATTATTGCTCAACATAGGGCTATACAGTTAAACACTACAAGACAAATATGTAGTAAATGAATTAATGCCTTCTTCATACATGAAATTGTGGTAGTTGTCTGGAATGCCTTGTATAGCACACAGAAATAATGAAAACCAACCGGATATTTGTAAGGAAGCTGGAATTTTTTTTAAGATTCTGGTGATATTTTCCATTCTTCAAAACAGAAAAGGGCTAATATAAGGGGGAATTTTTACTTACATTTTCAAAAGTGAGTTAGCTTACACCCTTAAAATATGTTGTTTTAGGTTTAAAAAGTCAACAGCAGTTATTACATTCATGTTTTGTAAATTAAACAAATTTGTCTAGGGTATTGAAGCTGCTGTTAAGTTATTTAATTTTGGCGGCAATTTTAAAAAGCGCCCTCAATTGCCTCCCGAAATCTTCACATTAATAGCTTTAGCTAGTTATACTTTACTCCTATCATTACATATTCAAAAGTTGGTCAAACCTACCTCTTCTGTGCTTATTTTACCCATATATATGTAGTTTATTGGAATTTGGTGGCCATTTTGAAAAAGTGTCCTCACACAAAAGTTCTCATCCCTTTTACCTCACATATTCTGATTCCCCATAAAAAACTGGAATTTCTACCTCTCCAAGTGGCACCTATCTCAACTAAGCCTGGTCTAACAGTAGACAAAATAAAATGAACAAACTCCTAATAATGTTTTAAAGGAAGTACTGTTCTCAATCTCAGATCTGCCAACTCCATGAAAATCTGGAGATAAATCTGGAGATTATTTTTTTTTTTTTTTTTAAACTGGAGATTTACCAAAAAATCTGGAGGTTTCCAGAATTAACCAGAATATGATGCAATTTACTAAAAAAAGACATGTCACAACAAATCATAGTGGTATAAAATCAATTGTACAAAATTACTGCAAAACAACTTGTTAAATTGCTGCTTGTCTATCATGGCGAATACATTGAAATAATGATCTAATCAATCATTTATGCATAAAATGCATAAATAGGAGTATTTTGCGGAGGGAACCTGTGAAATCCGGTGAAAATTACATTCGATCGGGAGAACTGGAGATTTATTTAGATATCGGGTGACACCCGACAGGATCAGGTGAGTTGGCAGGTCTGCAATCTTGCTTTTCAGAAAAGAAGAAGATACAGTTAAATCATGTTCATGTAGTAATAATACTTAATTTTACCTTAATGGATTATTTCCAAAGATAAAAAGAACATTTAGATACAGATTACTTAAACAAGGTTGATAGAAAAGGAAATCTTTGCCAACTCGGTAAATCTAGCCGCAATTGTCTAAGGATTTCGTGACTTTGTGGGCGGGCTTTGTCAATTGTAACCTCATGTCAATTGTAACCTCAAGTATTGCATAAAACCTTCGGATAATACTGGGTAGATCTTTTTAAAAAATCTCATTCTTCTGACTGATGGCTTTTGCTTGCTCACTTGTCTCCATTTCAATATTTCAGATCTTTTAATATCATTTGATATAAAACCTTTTTTAGTTTTTGTTTGGTAGTGTTGTGCAATTGTTGAAGCTTATGGAACGGCAAAGGGATTTTTGCACTGCTGATTGTAGTTTGTCCTTTTGGCATGATATCGCCGAAAGCACAAACTACAATCGGCAGCGCAAATGTCTAATGGTAGGCTATAGTGACAAAACCAAAATGGCGGCACACACACACACTGGAGTTCCCGCTGCGCCACTTGACTTTTGCACTGTGCCACTTGACTTTTGCACTGTGCCGCTTGACTTTTGCACTTGAATTTTGGCGATATTGTATGAAACATCAATTTGGCATCAAAATGTGAACTCATTTTTATAAGGCCTGTATTATTAATATTGCTTTGAAATAAACACAGTAGGATAAGGTAAAAACAAAAGAAATCACTGCTTAATGGCTATAACAGGCACATCCCAGAGGGAACAAAGCAAAGCAGAAAACATACATACACAGCACAAAGAGACAGGAAAAATTAAATGAGCAGCAGAGAATCTAGTATGCAGGATGAGTAAAATTAAAACATAAGTGTTTAATACGGACTCATTTTATTCATGAATCACGATGTACAGACAGTACGGACTTTAATGTGGAAAACAGATAAACAAACAAACAAACCATGCACGGGGCATTACTGGGTATGAAAGCACACTGACGGCAGCCTATCACAGCAGTGGGTGTAAAGGGCGTTGTTTGAGAAGAGTACAGCTGGCCGTCCACCTGAGAAAGACACATTGCACCATTTAAACAAGGACAAACTACATCACATATTGCCAGTGCCATTTTAAGTTGCTAGACTAGCATCCGTCCTCCATTTGTCATGGTTAAGAAATGTTGAATTGTCCAGCAGTACCCTGCAACCCTTTCTGCACCAGCTCACTAATGACTATTTTGAGGACCAGCGATGAGAGTACAGTAGTAGAAGTGATACAGCAGACTCAGATGAGGAATAGCAGCCTATTGTTTAAGAAATAACTTACTTTGTTTAGTTGATAATTCAGGAAATTAGAATTAGAATTTTACAACCTTTTAACTTCTGAGATGAACTTGAACATTTGACTGTGTGAGCTGAAAATTAGCATTCTTGGATTGTAAAGGTCAAACCTCAAACTTTTAAAATCAATGGGCCCTCAAATAAGAATTCCTGGATATTAACAGTACACTACTACACTACAATGTTATAACCAATGTAACTAGCTAAAAACTTTGATTCCATTAACCAGAAATGCTTTGGAACTAAAAAAGCTTCTTTTTTATTAATTAATATTGACCTTTGACACATGTGATGACCTCAGCAGCATTTTTAGATTTGAATGAAGGTCAAATCCAAATCAATCAGACATTAAATATGAATTCCTAGATATAAACAGTACACTAAAATGGAATTTTATAAAGCAACGAAAAAAAATACTTTCATTTTTAATCAACCACAAATGTCGACCTTTGACCTCTGAGATGACCTCTGTGTAATTAATTGTAGTTTTATTGTCTGTCAGTCAAATCAGCATGATCTTAGCTTTCATTAAGCCTTTTATAGAGGCACTATGATGATTTTACCTAAAAAATGAAGACTTTGAATATAAATTGGCGGCCATTTTGGATTTGAAGGTCAAAACTAGGTCGAATCATCAATCCAACATCAAAAATGAAATCCTGGACCCCTAATCCCATGCACTAAAGCAGCCATGTAGGCCAAAACACTGAAATGAAATTTTAAAATGGCGGAAGGTGGCCATTTTGGATTTAGGGCTCTCACAGGTTATGCCCACACTTTCGTGAGGGACACCCAAGCTATTTTTGTTGTTATAACTTCAAGGAAGACAAATCCACTAAAAAACTAAATTAGCCTCCACGGTCACGGAATTGCCAGAAATGACCCAACTAATAAGTTGGCAAGATGCAAAAGTCAAGGTTGGTGGCGCATACACTTTAGTTTGCATTGCGCCAGTTTAGTTTTGCACTGTGATTGTTGTCCTTTTGGTGTGATGTCGCCAGAAGGACAACCGGAAATGGCACAATGCAAAAGTCAAGTGGCGGCACACGCATTTGGGTTTGCACTGCCGCCACTCAACTTTTGCGCTGTGCTACTTTAGTAAATCCTATGGAGGAACGATGGGATGGGTTGTGAGCTAAAGATAAAAATGAAAAGCAATTGTACGAAATATGGTGCCATGAAAGTAGATTTTAAGACCTTTCCTAGTAACAGTAACAAGATAAACTGAATTGCCAGCACAGAAAGCTGCTAGTTGCAGTATACCTGTACTAGAAAGTTCACTACAATCTGGTATAAACATGGACAGTTAGTTATTCAAGTGAATTGCCAACACAGAAAGCATTGACAAGTTAAAAGCAGAAAAAAAAAAGAAACATGTCAAGCAGTAGACACACACTCCCCCTGGGAGGCTAATTTTTGTTATTTACAGTATTTATCACTGAGAGTTGATCGATTTCATTCCTAATCTTGTTTGTTTTAGTTTTACTCTTCTTTGGAATTGTATCAAAACCTGATGGTCTTACAACTGAGACATTTGCTGCCTTGTTTCATCTGCATTGCATCAGATTCTCTACCAATATGAAATCTAAATCTAATTTATAATTGAAGGTAAATCAGTACACAATACATGCCAGATATCTTTTCAAGTTAATTTAACTCTGCTTTAGCTCTTTAAAAAACAGTGCCAGTTTCGCTTTTACCAGAGGATCCACTAATTATTCTTAAATAAAACAAAAAGAGAGTAAATCCATAAAGAGACGGACATTTTGAGATTCAACATTTCGATCTACTTGATCATTTTCAAGATTGAAAATGATCAAGTTGATCAAAACGTATCTCAAAATGTCCGTCTCTTTTCGGAGTTATACTGTCTTTATGTTTTAGTTTCTCTTTAGCTTTCTAGCCATTGTATACTGCATGCAGATTTTTTCACACTTTACAGTAGGTCCCTGGTTCAATTGCATCATTACTATTTCAGCTGTTTGTAACTTATTACAAATAGCACACCATATTTAACTGCCTAATAATTCTGTGCCAGAAGACAAGACTGCAAATGCCTTCGTGCATGCATGGGTTATCTTAGTCTTTTTCACACCACAATGAAAAAAATACAAAATTTTAAAATACCTGTTACGTTTTTTTAATGTCCACAGAAGTTTAATAAACCGTCAATCAGGATGTCAAGACAAGAGCAACTAAAGAGTACAAGGTCCTACATCTGGTACACAGGCCATGTTCTTGGAACAGGAGCTACCTCTAATGTGTATATTGGTAGACACAAGGTATATTGAAATATGAATAAAAGTGGTAAAGTTGGTGATGGCTGGAGTTCGTGACCAGCTTTGAAAAAAATAATTTGGCTTTGACCTTGAAAAACCACATGTTACCTGTACACTAAGAAGTCCCAGCAGTGGTTGTCTGCAGACAATGTTATTCCATTTGTTGAGTAGACAACTGAATGTTGATGTGGTCATTATTATATCATGGTAGAGCAGTGACATAATGCTTATGCGCTCTTGCTTTTGTGACCCCTTGGGGCCCCCGAAGAGGCTTCCTATCCATAGGGCCCATCTAGCACCTTGACACAAAAGGGCTTTGTTGAGACTACAGAATAATGTCTCCGACTGTGCATCTTACTACATCCTGTGGCAGTTTTAAGGGAGTGGGCCCTAAATTTGTAAAATAAAAATTAAAATGGGGATAAAAAATATTATATTCCAATTTTAAGTCTTAGTGCCATTTCTGGCCATCTAGAATTGCCATAATCATAAATTTTCTTTCTTTAGCCTCAACCATGGTGGGGCTGAGGTGGTATAGACCCTCCATATGTGAAAGTTGCTCCCTGCGTCCCTAACACCTCTATATTACAAATTCCTGCATCTGCCACTGGTATTATTGTATATCATTTTTTTGTTGTTACAAACATTTAGAATACAACAAAAACATGATTAAAAACAAGCGCATATCTAAAATTCCAAAAGGGCCCCAGTCTCAGAAAGCCACAGGGCCCTATGCCCCATCATTATGACACTTTGGTGGAGGTCTGTGTGAGGTTAATTTTATCACAATTTTAAAACATGGTCATACATTTTTTGACATTTTAAGATTTGTTAAAAAAGGATATGGTGAACATTACATACAAACCAGAAAATAACATTGTTTATGAGAGTGAAATCATAAACTGTAAGTACTGTAGCTACTTACAATGTAAAGTGCCAATAAATATGCAGTCATATTGAAGAAGTTATTTGGCTCTATGCCAGTTTTCCTGCTGTTAAAATGAATTTGGCATCCCTGGATTGTATTTTTATTAGACATATTGAATAGACTGGAAAAACCCACCTCTCCTAGATAGCGGTTGTTTGATTTGGCTGATAGATGAATTTGTTTCTGTTATTTTAAATTCATAAGCCAAGTTTCACTGCCAATATAAAGCTTTAGACCTTGGTTGATTGAATAGTTTATGATTATATAATAATGGCATATTATTTTTTTAAATCATGTTCAATATACTTAGACTACAAAAATAATTATAAATTTCCAGATTATGTTATATTAATACAATATAAGATATTTTTTTAAAGTTCGTAATAATACAGATTATGTAGGGTCTAATTTAAAGTAAGTATTGATGATGTTAAAATTGAAGAACAGAGTAGACAAAAGGAGAGTCAAAGGAAACAAGAAAAGATAACACACTTCATGAAATCATCGTCATCTTCTGAACATGAAGGAAATGTTAATATGGCAGCCAATAAATTTAGCTCATCTATCAGAGAAAAATATTGGCAGATTTCTCTTATGATGTTTACCATCATGCAGCCTGTATTGAAATAATATATCTCTTGCTTGATTAGTTTTGGCCCTATGCCAATTTTTGCCTGGTTATTAATGCCTGGGAAATTACAGTTTATTTTAAGTGTCCCTAGATTGGAACTGAGTAAAATATACATGCATGTTTAATAGACTGGGAAATCCCACCTCTGCTAGTATTATAGAGGTTGTTCGATTTGGCTCAATACATTAATTAGTGAAGGTTATTTTTAATCCACTGCCAACAAATAAATAGATTATTCTCAATACAACAAGCCCACATGAACATTTTCAATTTCACACTTTAATTGTAAAAATCCTTTGTTGGATGAATTTACACACTGGTTGCATTATAATAATATGTTCAGTTAAACTTGCCTAAGTAGAATTCAAAATATTGTTCGACTTGGATAAAATTTGACTTACAGATTGTTAATTAATGGAAAACACTTTGGTGTGTAAAATAAGATTGACAAATTATTTGACTTGATCACAGTTGACTTAGGCAAGTTTAATTGCAATACAGTAGAACCTCGATTTTACGTACCCCAGTTATACGAACCCTCGGTTTTACCTACGCCTCGTATCGACGATGACGTCATAAAAAACCCCGAAAATATTCAAAACAAACAGCCCTTTTCAGAGCAACCATAAGTAAAAAGACTAACAATAAACTATAACAATAAACAAACCATAATGCAACGTATTTTCATTAAACAGCAACGCTGATTGAGTCTAATATCGGGTTGTTATAATCTAAAACCACGTGAACTGAGTGAGATGAACAACTACCGATGGTGCTCAAAATAATTGCTTTCCTCCTTAGCTTCGTGTGGCAAAATCGTCTGGTCGAATTTTCGAAGCTGAGTAGACATAGTTTCGTACACGAACGCTAATTGGTTGGCTCGCCCAAAGCATAGCACACGGTTGCTGTTTCACGTACACGAACGCTAATTGGTTTTAGTTTGTCTCAACAGGCCTAGGCAACACCACAGCTCTGTTGTTTAGAATAGGCATGAAGGGGAACTCCCAAGTTATACCTTTGTCGTATAGGTAATCTTACAATATTTTCATGTTCTTTAGTTAAATAAAAGATATAAAGTGATGAATTAATACAACTAGACACATGGTTTTATTTGAACACTTTAATATTATGACATCGTAAATTGATAAATAAAAACACTAAACACATGGTTTTATTCGTGGGGCTAGGTCTAGCCTAGGCAACATCGTTCGTTCGTTCATACATACGTTTATTGAGCGTTACGTACGTATTAGGTCAAAGGTTACCATAAATTTAACCCAACCTCTATTTTACGAATCCCCCGATTTACGTATGCCCTCCGGTCCCGTACCGTACGTAAAATCGAGGTTCTGCTGTATAGTCCTGCCCATGTTTCCTATTACCATTTTTTAAATTTTATAATCATATTACAGTCACTTAATGTATAGTCAGTTTACAGTATTCACAAAAACTATCAATATTAAAACATTATTCTTCAATAATATTGTGATAAGAAACAAAATATTACATCTTATAAAAGTACACCCAACAAAAGTTAAAAATTGATAAAAAATACACTAAATTATATTCTTAAATCATAATATTTTTTTTGTCATATAAGATGGTAGCTAATACATTCTCGGTAGTGTGTAATAATAACAATGGTAGTGTACCCTCTATGCACTTAACATTATCATTACCTCGGTCAATAGATTAAACACATATGGAACACAAACTCGGCCCCCTGCCTAGGGAGTATTCTGTAACTTTGCAGCAGGTAATCTGTGCATTTTGGTCTTTAACCCTACCAGGTACCCAGTTACCTCCTGGGTGGAGAGAAGCAATGCAGATAAAGATCTGGGGCGGATGCAGGATTTGGAGGTAGGGGGTGCCTTGCTCAATTACACAAATGAAATGCACAGCAAGAGATTGAAACCCAGACCTCGAGGTTGGGAAGCCATACAGTTCACGCTGCGCCAAACCATTTCTACATAAGTACCAAATGTTGTCTGTACACTGCATAGTCCAACATGACTTGTCATGGTATGATGATCAACTTTTGTTTGTTTACATTTGAAGAAAACGGGAGAACAAGTAGCTGTAAAAACGTTCAACAGTGCATCATTTTCTCGACCACATGAAGTCCAAGTACGGGAACTAGATGTAATTAGAAAACTAAAGCACAAGAATATTGTGGACTTGTTAGCGATTGAAGATGACCAGATCACCAAACAACCTGTTATCATTATGGAACTGTGTATGGGAGGATCCCTGTACAGCATACTGGAGGAACCCCAGAATATCTTTGGACTGAAAGAGGAAGAGTTCCTGATAGTTTTGAGGGATGTCAGTAAGTAATAAATGCTCTAATTTAGCTGTTAGGTAACTATGGGTTGCATCCAAAAGCTTGGGTCATGTCATTGGAAATTTAGGTTTTGGGAAAATTCCGGTGGCTTGCTTTGACAGTAAGATGGATAAAATTATAGGATCCAACTTTAAACAAACATTTTGTATTTTTACATGGAAAATTCCAAGTCAAGATTTTACCTGTTATGTTTGATACCATTGTTTCCATGTGTGTGAACCATCCAAATATTATGTTCAGAGATGCCAACTGGATGACTATAATCCAGGCCTTGTCATTTGAAAATGACAGGCGAGCAATAAAACACTCACCATAATTTTCAGGCAAGTGATTATTTTGCGGGATGGCGTGGGGGGGGGGCCCCACTGACGGTTTTTACCGGGCTGACCAAGCCGTCGTACCTGGCTGGCTGGGTAAGAAGAGAAAAGAAAGAGGTAAGAGGGAGGGAAAGAGAAAGAAGGGGAAAGAAAAAGAAAGGAAAAAGAAAAAGAAAAAGAGAAGAGAAAAATAAATACTAGAATAAAAACGAAGATATCATGAACAGATATCACAATACCCTGGCCTGCAACCCCTTCTCCACTTCAAAAAGTGTCCATAGCGCATTTGATCTAAGCCGCCAGGTATTCTCAGCAGTGGCGTAACCACCGAGGACAAGGGGAAAATATCCATCTGCAGAAAATCTTTCCCAATTGAAGATGCCTTATTCACCCCGGAAAGTGCCTGAAAATCTCATATTTTAAATCGCATATTTTGTTGAGGCAGGCCAATTTCCTCTAAAAATTGCACATTTTAGGGAGCTTTGATCAATTCCAATGAAATTAAAAATTAAAAACACAAACATTTTCCGTGCACTTCGCCTGCATTTTTTAAGTTAAAAGTTTGTGCTTGCCGTCCTTTGCCTTCTAAGTTATAACAAATATTACCAAACTCAAGTTAGAAAAATTAACGTAAGGTAGATTGTTTTAACTAAATGAAGGGCCTCGATGTGTAATGATGGTGAAAGAATATGTTGGTAATAAATAAAAAAACGAGTGTGGCCAGATACCGGTATAACATAAGCGCATTTTTTGTTGAGGTAGGCCAATTTTCTCTAAAAATTGCACATTTTAAGGAGTTTTGAACAATTCCAACGAAATTAGAATTAATAACACAAAAAATGTTTGTGCGCTTCGCGTGCATTTTTAGTTACTATGCATGTAATGCTATAGGAACTATTGTAATCACTCTTGCTATTTCCGATGTTTTTTTATTGTGTGTAGTGTGTGTGTGTGTGTGTGTAGACATTTATGCAAATGCGCATGCGTCAAAGAAAAGTTTTCCGACATTTTGTTTTACATCGCGATGCGAATATCGATGTGAAGTTTCTGCAGAGTTCAATCAGGGCTCATGCTACCGATCGGTGGATGAAACTATTTTGGTTTTACGGCAAAAAAAATGAACTGCTGTAGGCATAGGTATTTTGAAGAAGGCCTAAAATAAAACTAAAATGTTTTAATACTCACCGAAATACATCGTTTTTCCATTAAAATCTCCATTTTTCACTAAGTTCATGCGACGTTTTTTTCTGTTGTACGTATGAGCAGTCATATGAAGGTACTATATCCCCGACAGTTGGCTATGCAGCAATGTACCCTTTGTATGCAAACTGAAGACAAGTGAAAATATAAAGGCAGCCGACTGTAAGTACATAACAACTATCTAGCTTTCCACAAAAACATGAGGCCTAAGCTAGGCCTAGTTCAGTATTACTGCGATGCGAGGGTGGTTAAATCATTCAATCAATGATATCGTGTTATCGTCTAATACAATTAAATAATGTGTGTAATATTTAAGAATGCACCACGTGGGTCGCTTTCTTTGTTATGCGGTAGTAGTATACGTAGCAGAGTGACGGCAGCAAGCTAAGTCTAGCCCAGGGCCTAGATCGTGTAAGTTCTTGATCATCGTAATGAAAACTTACAGACAGACGATTGTGCCCAACTGGTGTGGACGATCGGACCCAAGATATTTTCAAATAAATTGTAGTCCTAGCAGGCCACTGCCAGCACCCCCACTTTCGATATCGTTCCAAACTACTGTAAAATGAAAATACTGTATACCTAGCTAGGCACTATGCCTACGAAATTTTTTCAAAGAAATTTGCTAAAAATGTTACTGTAATTTGCCTGTCGAATTACATTACCAGGTGGTCTGAAATCACTATTTTGGGCCATAAAGACTCCCTCTGTATTTTTCAACCACCACACAAATTTGACCCAACCGTACATATAAGTATGTATATA
>NW_022748202.1:1290166-1292440 GCF_011630105.1 Anneissia japonica | reverse complement strand
TTCCTATGTTCATGAATGTTACATATTATTTAGAATATGTTGTTTTCTACAGGAAAAAAATATTTGTGTTTGAGTATTTCATGATTTTATATTTATTATGAATATTTCTTATATCGAAGTCCGATGTAAATATTGGGCTCCATTTGGGTATTTGTGTTAGAAAAAGGGTAATTATTATGACCGTTGAAGTTAGCAAATGATGTTTTGTTTGCTGGATGGAATACATGCGCATGAGTCTCAACAAATTTAAATATTTTTGACCTTTTTGACCTAGGTCAAATGTCAAGTGCCCAAACATTGCAATTCAGGGGCCTAAAAGGGTATTTTTTTAACTCATAAACTAAGCACTTCCTCCTCGTGCTTAGAGCTAAACCTAGGGCCTATGTCAGTTAATACACTACTAGTAGCGGTGTCATCATCACCTGAATCGTCATTACTTACGGCCTGTCTCTTATACACATCTAGATGTGTATAAGAGACAGCTCCAATGCTCTGTCAGACCATTTATAAAAGCAACTAAGAAATTTACCAGTAATGTAACCCGACAATCCTTCCCAATCACAACACTCATTCATGACAAAATGGATTGGTTAATTTATTTAATCACATGCCAAAAAAGCTTTAAGCAATCTTAATTATGTTGAATATTTTAAGTTTAATGTTGTAAAGCAATAATGATGTTTTTAAGGCACTGTCCAGTCTGGCAACTAACAAAGCAACTGGAGTAGACGGTTTAAGTCTGAGACTTATCATGGCTGCTGCACCTTGTATTTCTCAAATTGTTACTTTTATTTTCAATCTCTCTCTTTACCTGGGAAGGGTCCCTGCTGAATGGAAGCTGGGTAAAGTTATTCTAATTCACAAAGGGGGGAGGGGGGGCACGCTAGAGATAACTGTAAGAATTATAGACCCATTTCCATTCTACCTACCTTAATGAAAATCTTTGAATGAATTATTCATGATCATCTATATTCTTACCTTCTTAGAAATAATTCCCTTTCCCCTCATCAATCTGGTTTCTGTCCACTACACAGCACTACTACTACACTTCTTCAGGTCGGTGATTATATTTTAAATAATACTGATAATGGGATGATGACCAGTGCCATTTTTTTAGATCTTAAAAAAGCATTTCACACCGTCCATCATCCCACACTTCTTAAAAAGCTGAAACAACAGGGACTTGATAACGTGGAACTTCAATGGTTCACCTCTTATCTGACTAACCGAAAGCAAATCACATCTATTAATGGAGAAAATTCTTCCCCAGCTTCCATTCGGTGTGGGGTCCCTCAGGGATCAATTTTAGGACCTCTTCTATTTATTATTTTTATTAATGACCTGCCCAATATTATCTCTAAGTGTTCTGTCTTCATGTATGCTGATGACACTGCTATTTTTTATCCATCTGAATCCATTTATGACATCCAAATTACTCTTCAAAATGAACTTAAAAATGTTTTTGAATGGCTGAATGAGAACAAACTCTCGTTAAAAATTGACAAAACCAAATCGCTTCTGTTTGGGTCTAAGAAAAAATTACAATACAGCAGATCTTGATATTAGGATTAGGGACACTGCCATTCAAGCCGTTGACCGATTTAAATATCTTGGCATCTGGTTTGATCCATTACTTTCTTGGAATGTGCATGTTGACAAACTTTGTTATAAGGTGAGCGGTAGAATTTCTCTTCTGGGTAGATTACGTCGTTATATTGATAAAAACTCTCTTAATTTACTTTATAAATCTCTCATATTACCTTTATTTGATTATTGTGATTCTGTTTGGGGAAATTGTGGAAAGGGTTTATTAGACAAATTACAGAAATTACAGAATAGAGCAGCATGTGTTATACTTACGGCTGATCACCGAACCAATTTAGCTCAATTACATACTTCTCTTGGTTGGTCATTTCTTAACGAAAGGAGAAATAACCATTTAGTCACCCTTGTTAACAAATGCTTGAGTGGCAGAGTCCCTTCTCTCCAAAACACTTTCACCTCAGTTGACAGTGTACATAACTATTCTACCAGATCCAATTCTGCAGGAAATTTTAATTTTAAAGTCAGAACTGAATCTGGTAGAAGAAGTTTTACTTTTAGGGGTTCTCGAATTTGGAATGCGGGGGGTAGGTAATTTTTTACTTAATTCGTGTTTCTTTTTTTTTATATTCTGTGTTGTTTTTCTTGAGATTTTAATGTTTTATGTGTACTGGGCCCTCTGGGAGAACAGTAACTTTTTACTGAAGAGGTAACCCAGTATAAAGAATAAAT
>NW_022748202.1:1274662-1290127 GCF_011630105.1 Anneissia japonica | reverse complement strand
TATATATATATATATATATATGTATATATATACACGTATATATATACCTTTATTTGGCTCTTTTGTCTATGATTTCGCCTTAAAGTCGCTTTAGTTTCCCCTTAGCGACACTACTTTGGCCTTAAGGTACTGTTTTTAACCCACTTCATTGTTTTAGTTTCCCCCTATGGATACTTAGCATGTATATATACGTATATGTATATATATACGTATATATATACCTTTATGTATATATATATATTTATATATATTTATGTATATATATATATGTATATGTATATATATACATATTATGTGTGTATATATATATATATATATGTATATATATACACGTATATATATACCTTTATTTGGCTCTTTTGTCTATGATTTCGCCTTAAAGTCGCTTTAGTTTCCCCTTAGCGACACTACTTTGGCCTTAAGGTACTGTTTTTAACCCACTTCATTGTTTTAGTTTCCCCCTATGGATACTTAGCATGTATATATACGTATATGTATATATATACACATATATACTTCTTAAAGTCATGTATCATGCATAGGAATGTTGACGCCTGCAAGGCTCTGGTTTATTGTTGGAGCTTGTGCTTGTCCTCCTTTGCTTTCTAAGCTATAACACATATCCCAAACTCAAAAAAGAAAATTTAAGATAGATTGTTTTACCTAAAAAAAGGGCCTCAATGTGTAATGATGGTGAAAGAATATGTTTGTAAAAAATAAAGCAAAAAGGAAAATGCTTATAATCAGTTTTTAAAAAAAAGAGTGTGGCCATATATAACATAAGCACGTTTCTTGTTGAGGTAGGCCAATTTCCTCTAAGAATTGCACATTTTAGGGAGTTTTGATCAATTCCGACGAAAATAGAATTAAAAACCCCAAAAAATCTTTGCAAGCTTCGCGCTCATTTGTCAGTGTTGTAGCTTGTGCTTGCCCTCCTTTGCTTTCTAAGTTATTTAAACACATAATAGTCCCAAACTTGAGAAAGAAAATTTAAGATAGATCGCTTTACCTAAAAGAGGGGCCTCAATATGTAATGATGCTGAAAGAATATGTTTGTAATAAATAAAACCACGATGAAGATGCTTATACAGTATTTAGTTTCAAACACTCGCGTGTGGCCTAATAAATAGAATAAGCCCTATGTCGTATTGTTTACTATATGGGGGGGGGGTGGTTGGGGTATCACACCGGGTAATAAATTACTAACAGGGAAAATTATTACTTTTGCGCCCCCCCACCAGGCACGTATTGACCCCCCTGACCCAAGACCCCTGTTACGTGCCTTTGGGGGGGGGGGGGGTAGGGGAGTTTAAAGAATATACAGTGCAATTTTGCAGGAGTCAACAAGACATCAAATTTATCTTCCAATATTTATGTAGAGAAATAATAAATAAAGTGCACTCTCCCAATACTGACCCCCCTCCCCCACCTTGGGACTGGTTACTGTGTTCGGATTTCCGGAAAGTTTGGTTAGTGTACCATATATACTGAACCCTTTCTGAACAAGCTTGTTGACGTTGTAGACCAGCTAGGCTATGGCCTAGGTGGTGAAGTAGGCATAGGCCTAGCTGGCAAGTGTTCCGTGGGTTCGGTATGGCTAGGCCTAACCTACGAAAAGTTAACATACATACAGTGTACAGTACCTGTTTTGTTGTACTGTATAGCAAATTTAATTACCAATAAAACGAATGCTTTTTACATTGTTTTTACGTGCATTTTCGGTCTGATATTTTTCCACTAAACCCAACACATTCTTCGTAGTCACGATGCCACTTGCTGGTCGGTTGGTTTTAAGTTGTAAACATAGCCATCAGGTCGCGTCTCTTAAACTCTGCCAGCTAATTGGTTAACTTTTTTCGTGGGGACATGTGCAAACATGTGCTTGGCTGTGATGACATCAGATCGCCCAGAGTTTCATTGCGTGACAGTTTGCTGTGATAGAACAAACTCGGTGTATTTTGCCTATATATATATATATAAATTGAATCTAAATAATTCTAACAAATTAAAATTTTATTATACAAATTTCCTCTGTAATTAATAAGCAACATGTTTCTCAAAAGTGTCTTATTTGAAGAATGGTTGAAGCTATGCATTTGTAATTTACACTAAGGAATCAAACGATATCTAAATCCAAATTAACGTCTACTAAAAAAGTCAGCCATCGTAGAAACTTGGTTTGAGTTCCGTCTTCATTTCAGGTTGATTCCAATCAGTATTTAAGGAGCGATAATGTACTTTATTAAACAATGGAAGGCGTAATTTTCACTTGATCAAACCATGTAACTTCATCGTTTACTAGTACTGTATGTCGTTTTAAATCCATAAAGATAATGGGACTGAAAAAGCAGTATGAATGGTTCATTCACAGGTTGGTGTTTTCCTAGCCCTACATCATTAATAAGTTGTTAAATGACAAGGCCTTCAATCCATTGAAGGTCATGATTAACATGCAAATTAATGACACCATAGTTCAATTAAAACATTGACAATAAACAATAAAGTGTAAAAAGTTGTCATAGAGGAAGTAAAATTGACAGATGATTTACCGTCATCAAATGGATGTATTCTGCTACCACCGATTTGCATTGCAGTGATTATGAATATTCTTGACAGAAAATAGTATGGTCTCCACTTGCAGCAAAATAAAATTTCATTTATTGCCTCAAAAGCCATATTGGGATAATATTTGCTAAAAACATGCAAAAGTTCACAAAATTCACAAATTAGGACATACTGTTACTGTATTGTTATAATTATATTATTAATAACAATAATGAAAAGAGTCGTTTTATCAATAAGCCTAGGCCTATAATTAATACCTTCACATCACATATCATTTTACTATTTACTACTAATAACAATAAAACAATCAGAAATACACGACACATGTATTATATAATATTTATGTATAGGCCTAGCTAATATAATGTATATATAACTATAAAATAAAACATACCTTGGCGAAATAAACCAAGCAAAAAGTTCTAAACAGTTGGCGCGTTCCTTAGGAACGCATCCCAGCTGACGCGCCATCTCTATAGCTACAGTATATATACTGTATATATACATTATTTATTTATTATGGTATAAAATATATTACAAAACAGTAGCTGTGAGCTAAATATGTTTGTATTAAAAAATAGAAAAATTATCCAAAATGTAGGAAAATATATAAATAGAAAACAAATACCAAACACCAAAGGGGAGACATGTTGAACCACAGAATATTTTGAAAGCTTTTTTAAAATCTGTGCAAAATCAACATATTAATCCCAGTAGAGAATTTACATTGAATAGTGATAAGATAAGGAGAATCTAAAGGAGTAAACATCTGAGGTAGGAAACTTCAAGTGCATGAAAAAAATCACCAGTCTATGATGTAGATTCGACCATATACTCGTTTACGACCTATCACACAGTACTCTAGCTGATAATGAAATTATAAAAATACTCTTGCATTTCAACTGTAAAATTTAGTTACGTTTGAAGCAAAGAGTAGATGGGCAACTAACAAGTTTTCATGAAATGTGGGAACGACTGATAGAAAAAAGTCATCAAACAGATGATAGGGATGATTTGGGACATAGTGCAAGTGTGGAGATTTATTGACATAAATTTCAGAACAGAGAGACAAGGAAAGATAACACTACATGAAATCATTAACGTCATCTACCGAACAAGGCAAAATGAAAGTAAACAACAAGAACGATTCAGAAGATTAGTACAAATCAGAGAAAATTTCACTCCCATTACCAGGCACCAAAAAAGAAGAAATAAAGCGAAAGTAAGAAAAATAAAGAAAAAAAGAAAAGTAATTAATTAATGTTTAAGCATTGTGATACATTCATGTCTATAGTAAAAAAAAATGTGATGAAAAACCGAAATTTAAAAGAAGTTTGAGAACTAGATGTCCTCATAAAATACAATTTTAAAATGTAGTCCTAAGTTATAGATGGCTTGACTACTGGTTAATCTTGCAAAATGTTATAGGTCAAGATGAAATTAGGTCATGCAATTTTAAGACCTGCAATTCTGACTGATCACTACAGTAGGCAATCCCACTAAAATTTGGAATAGATGAAATTGAAAAATAACTTACTGGATAAATATTTATAATGATGATAATAATAATGCTTGAATATTTATATAACGCCAATTCCAAATTATATGATCAAAGGTGCTGAGTGTTATTACCCCTGGTGATTGGATAACACAGAGTGCCTTCTCAGCTCCCCGGGGATTTACATAGTTACAACATCCTACCAGGTACCAGTACCCATTTATACTCCTGGGTGGAGAGAATAAGGAAGTGCCATGCCCAAGGACACAAGCAGCTTGCACAGTGAGAGTTTGAAACCCTTGACCTCGAGGTTGGGAGCTTCTATTAGAAATAGTATTCATAAAACACAAACTTACAAACAAATCTTAGTCCCTATCGTGGAAATTGATAAAGTTAAAAATATAGAGGTTTCCATTTATTATGGTTAAAATCTAAAAAGAAATAATATAAGAAAAGCTACAAAAACAAATAAAACAATTTATACTCTGATTTGATTTTTCCGGTTTCACAAATAACATCACATAATTAAAAATACAAAGTATCAAATTAAAATGAACTGTGTAACCAAATAAAGTTTTAAATGAAAGTAAAATTGATTTCTATTTGGATCCATACAAGAAGTAATTAAACTAAAACAAGTATAGCACTAACAAACTTACAGGACAGGAAGTTAGCTTTTATAGGGTTTGTTTCTACTGAATATCGAGAAAAAAAATGGTTCTCTTATCATTGGTTGATTATCGGATTAGCAAGATAAGAAACTTGATGCAAGTGATTCTTTATTCCACATGAAACAGTTCCCAGACTGATACGCTACATACTGATACATGACGTAATAATTACCCATACTGTATCATTTAAAATGACCTTAAAGGCCAGCTCCGGGCATACGTTTTCTCTTCGCTATGTGTTCAAATACATTATTATAAGATATCATGTGAGTAATCTCTACAAAAAAATTCGCCAATTTGACTGAAAACAAGAATATAAAAACCCGCTTAGAACCGCAAAAATCAAGCAGTACTACTTTTTTCACTAGCTAGGTTTTAGAAAAATCCAAGCTTGAGGAAAAAACAAATTACAACATACTAACTGTCAACCAACGTCACCGGCGAGAACGTGACATCGCGCTGCTGTGGACTTCAACACTCTAATCTGTAAAACGCGTCGTTCAAGATGGTGTATATTAAACATATGCCATTACAGAATCAATAATACAAATGATAAAACTACAAAAAAGAAATGACAGAAGAGAGTAGTTTATGGATTAACTTACATATAAAACAAAGATCCAGGCCAAGAAGGTTTTAAGGCCCTCCCTAGGCTAGGACTAGTATCAAAACCAGCTCAGTTACCACCCTGTATGTATTATTACTACTACTTTATTAATGTAAGGCCTGCTGTTGCCTCGTTTACCCTTTTCCCCTTTTCGATTCATAGATGAGTTTGATAACATCCTAATATCAAGGTACAGTTTCTTAAATTTATCATTTTCAAACAACTGTGGTCTGTCATTATTCCTTCAATTCTTATGTAGCAAATGATTCCACATAACAACGACAAGCGACCCAATCGTCTCTCAACTCGTCCATCCTCCTAGCTGGGCTGGGAATGAATCCCGCTGGGCTGGCTGGCATAGGTACCTTCTCCTGTCGACGATTTTCCAAAGATATAGGACCTAGGCCTCACCTCTGGCTCAAAGGCATCCATAGTTAGACCTAGATCGATAAAATCTACCACCAAACCTTCCCGTCTATCTTTCCACCATTACTACTCAACCAAAATAGGCCTACTCCTGTCTTTAGTTTTTTTTTATTCAACTTACTTGTCATCTTCTAGCTCGCACTTTTTTACACGAGCGAGAGAGCAGCAGTGGATTGGCAAGTTAGCGCATGCGCAAAGCTCAGAGCGATTGACTCCCTGGAAAGTGAAAAAAATCAAGTGGGAACAGTGGGGAATAAATGATGATTGATTGCGCAGAAATATGTACTTGACGTAAAATAAAAACACCAGAAACGAAAAGTTTGACTAAATTTACCTCAGTTTAGTCATTTAGTGTAATTTTTTGCCCTATTGTTTATTTGATATGAATTTTTTAAAATGCCTGCTCTTAAGGTCATTTGTGTGCAAAAGAATAGGAATTTTGTTGGGTAAGTATACCTATACCCCTACTTTCTAAAAAGTACTTGTTTTCAAAAAAATCATGTGCAAAACACAATTCAGAAAAATCCTGAAACATAGGTGAATCAATAGATTGATAATAACTATAATATGTAATCAGTAGAAAATTTTTAATAAAAGCTTCAATAAAACATCATTTTCATGCGACTACCAAGATACAAACAATGAATGTTTGTCCTGTTGGCATTCAAATAAGACTTTGGCTAATCTTTTGTTCTACAATATTTTTTGTGTTGTGAACAAACGATTAACATTTGTTTAACTGATTCCACCCAATAACAAATGATATTATTCATATACTATATCAGTGATAGGCCTACTGTATTTCTGGCATGGTGGAGCGTTATTAAAGAACAACTTAAGAATATGTCCAAATGTAAGATCATGTAGGAGGCCTAATTTATTGATATGACAAGTATTTTACAAAGTCTGAGAAAAATTAACTCTAAGGCTACTTTCAGACTTGAAGATAAGCCAGGCTTATATTACATCAAGCCCAGCTTAACTTTTCTGTGCATTCAGACTAGCTGGATTAGCCAGTACTAGTAGGATTAGGCATGAGAATTTGCATGTTAATGACCCGTAACCAGGAAATGAGTTTCGAAACATAACGCACGAAACGTACATTACGCTCGCTCACAGCACACATAATTGAATGATGGTTGGTCATTTTTCTACCTGCAGTCAACACAAGACCCCCAACAGCAATTACAGCCCTTAGAAATGTTAAACACGGTGGCACTTCAAGTCTAGTTACTATAGGAACACAGCCCGGCTTGAGATAAACCACCTAGTTCAGACTGACTGGTGAATAAACCCGGTGAGTTGAGCCAGGTTTATCCACCTAGTCTGAACTAGGCCTTAATTACGTCTTTTTCAACAATTCTACTAGTAGTACTGGATATACTACTAGCCTAGCCTACTGGCAAATTTGACTGTAGGTAAAATTAGCTATTTGTGTTGCAGCTAAAAGCTACCCCATGAAGAACGATGCTTTTGTTCAAAGAACGGTTCTTTGGCTTCCCGTACTGATGGTGCCAAAGAACTGTTCTTTGGAACGGCCAGAAGAACGGTTTTTTTTGTGGGCCCCATTTCTACTGCCACAAGTTTTACCATTTTCCCAAATATATTATGTTTGCAAATTTTAGGAATTTCCTTTAAATTGATATCAGTTTATTTGTTTTTTTTCCATACCCATGGATTTGGTTTCTTATTTTATTTTGAGCATAGTGAGCTACAGCATCATCATAGCAATTTAAGAGTAATATTTACACAATTATATCAACATTCTCTGCTATTATATGTAAGGTAAAAAATAAACCAATAATGTCCTACTCCAATTTTTTTAGTTTTAGGCACATTAAAACTCGCCATTAATCTTGCTTGCATGTAAAAATTGGCATTTGTGGCAAAGACTAAAACCAGTCACTTCTTGCAAGCTTTTAATACAGGGTCCAGTATCAAAATAAGATATATAAAATGATAAAAGAATCATTTAAATCCAATAGGAGTTTAAAACATATAGCTGTTTTTAACGAAAATATTTGAGAAATCAGCCTTCAAAGTTTAAAATTTCAGTGATTTATACAGCAGAAACCATTACCAAATCAAAATGGGGAAAATAACAACATGGCATGATGTGTAGATATAAAGGTTAGTTTAGAGCAGTGAAATAGATTTTTAGAAAATTTTTACTTTCCACCATGTTTTCGCAATTATTTCCTTGAAACATGATAAGCGAGGAGTAACTGGTTTGGATAAAATGTTGTGAGCTATTGGTTCCATGTGCAAAGTGGCCCATGTACACGTTCAAGAACACAGTACACTCTTCAGAAAAGAGAAGGGGTTGTCTCACAGTGTACTGCCTAATCATCACCAGAAGGACCCCACTGGAATTAAGTCTTTAGACTTTCTTGTGTTATCACACCAAATATTTATATACATCTATCCATGCACATTTATTTGATACCTCTTGTAGCAAAAATTTTGTAGGGGTGAGTCCCTGATGGCTCACCGTCAATGGTTGGCATAAGATCTGGATTTATTACAAGCATGAAACCATCGGTTGAAGAAAGAATACTCCGTCCTGACACGGTCACAGCGGTACGCTGCATCACTCACCAGGAACTTCTATTCAGCTCCACTTCTCTGTAATGCACAAAGGGAAGCTACAGAAATTGATTAAGATCAAATAATCCCAAGGACCTAAAGCTTCTTGAAACCGATCTTCACACAATCTGTCTATTACTTTTCAAAGGGACAGTTTTCTAAGCTAAGAAATTTTGCTGTGGAAGTTGTTTTTAGATCGCAGGATTTTACCTGTCTGCATGCACCGACCAAAAAGGACTTCAGTAACTGTATTCTCTCGAATACGGAAATGTTTATTTTTTTGACGAAAGTCTATCAAAATAGCATTACAAACTAGTTCTTTCTAACACAATACAAATTACAATAGCTATTCATCGTATCTGTACTGTACTGCTGATATGTTGTTAATTAAACGTGTACTGCAGGAGCAAAAATCAGCATACGCACAGCTAGATGTAAGTAAGCACACGTATACTGATCATATCAGTATAGATAAGATAAGATAAGATACACTTTATTGCTCCAAGTCGGAAATTCAGTTCTTGCATTAAAATACAGTAAAACAATTAAAAGAATGATCAAATATAATGAACTATAAAAATTACAATGTAAAAAAGATATCAAACAACGGCCATTAAAACATTATAAGTCACCAAAGCATTATTATTATTATTATCAATATTATTATTATTATTATTATTATTGTTACTATCATTTTCCATTTTCATCATCATTACTACCATAATTCATCTTTTAAAAGTTTTGTTAAAAGCTCTGACACCTTGGGGAACGAATTAGGAAGAGTAGCGGCATGTGCGCGCCTCCGGCGGCCTCGGTCTACCACTCCGAGCAATCTTTGAGTCAATAATTTCAGAGTGAAGGGGATGGGTCACGTCTTCTATGATGCTCTGAAACACCTTCTCTAACCGGTAGTGGTACACTGAGTCCGCCGACAGGCAACGCACACCGGTCACTCTCTCAACCTTTCGGATCAGACAATTGATTCTTTCCTTGTCACAGTTAGATATATTCCCTCCCCAACCCACAATACAATAGCTCCAGACACTTAAAATTACAGAATTATAAAAGATACCTAAAATTTTACTGCACACATTAAAAGACCTAAGTTTACGAAGACAATACATCCTGCTGTTAAGCCTTTTCATCATGTGATCGGTATGATCATCCCATGTGAGAGTGTTATTTAATATTACGCCTAAATATTTATATGACTTGACCTGCTCAATTTCAGTACCTTTAATAATAATTGGATCTAATAGTGGCTTATTTTTACGAAAATCAATAATCATTTCCATAGTTTTCATTGTGTTAAGCTGTAAATAATTAGCATCACAATAGTTGACGAATCTTTCAATTTCATTATAATAGTTAGAAAAATCATTATTTATAATTAGACCAATTTTTTCTTTGTCATCAGCAAACTTAATAACAGGTACACTTTCATGTGAAGACCTGTAGTCCGATGTATATAATGTATAACCAAATGAAGCAAACACTGTTCCCTGTGGAAAACCTGTGTTAGTAGATATAGTATCTGATTTTACATCATTACTGAGTTTAACATATTGGGTACGATTAGTAATAAAATTAAGAACTAAGCAGATTAGATTAAAAGGTATATCCATGTTAATCTTTTTGTCAACTAAAATATGCGGTTGGATGGTATTGAATGTGGAGGAGAAATCATAAAACATAATTCGGGCCAGACTGCCATTGTTAGAACGATCAAGGTGAGAGTAAATCTTATTAAGTGTAAGTATAATTGCATCGGATGTGCTCGACGAGAGTGTACCCCCAGTAGCCCAGCGCCACAGGCGTATCCCATATCACATGAGGAAAATGGTTGAAAATGAATTGTTAGAGTTAGAACGTAATGATATCATTGAAAGAGTGGATGGTCCCACTCCGTGGGTTTCTCCTATAGTTGTAGTCCCAAAACCCAAACGGGAAGGGGAGGTACGAATTTGTGTTGACATGCAGCAGGCTAACCAGGCAATAATGCGCGAAAGACACCCTTCACCTACCGTAAATGACATTGTCGCGAAACTAAATGGCGCAAAGGTGTTTAGTAAAATTGACTTAAAAGCAGGCTACCATCAGCTTATGCTCAGTAAAGAATCGCGTTATATCACAACGTTCTCCACCCATGTTGGGTTGTGGCGATACAAGCGTCTGAATTTCGGCATATCGAGCGCGAGTGAAGTGTTTCAGAATGTTATTGAAAATGTAATTTCTGGCATAGATGGTGCATTTAATATCTCGGATGATATATTCATTTTTGGGAAGGGCAATGATGCAATGGTCCAGCATGATAAATACCTTGACCAAGTTTTGGCTCACTTAAATGAAAATGGTCTAACTGCTAACTTGTCTAAATGTGAATTCCGTAAGTCCAAAACTGAATTTTATGGTATGGTATTTTCTGAAGCAGGCATTGAGCTTGACCCTAAAAAGGTAGAAGCCATTGTATCCATGAAAGCACCGTGTAACGTCAGCGAAGTGCAGAGTCTGTTAGGTATGACTAATTATTGCGCTAGGTTCATCCCAAATTACTCCACCATTACCGCGCCCATATGTCAGTTAACCCATAAAGACAAGGTGTTTGCTTGGCATAACGAGCAGCAATCTGCATTTGATGAAATTAAGAAAATATTAAGCTCATCACCCGTTGTTTCATATTTTGATGTAACTAAAGAAACTGAGCTCATAGTAGATGCATCACCTGTGGGGCTAGCTGGATTTCTTGTCCAGTATGAAACCAAAGAGGGCAGTAGAAAACCCCAAGTTGTCGCTTATGGGAGCAGAGCGCTTACGCCGGTAGAACAGCGCTATAAAAGCCAACTAGAACGTGAAGCACTAGCGGTAGTGTGGGCCTGTGAGTACTTCCATGTGTACATATTTGGTGCCCCGATTCGCATAGTCACTGACCATAAGCCGTTAGTAACCCTATTCGGAAATCGGTTAGAGCGATGGGCGCTGCGTCTCTTGCCATACAAACCGACCATTGTGTATAAGATAGGCAAAGATAACCCGTCTGATTATCTGTCGCGCCATCCTCAAGATTCTAAACTAAGTTCACGTGAAGAGATTATTGCTGAAGAATATGTTAGTTTTGTAATGAATGAAAGCATTCCAAAAGCCATGACAGTCGACGAGGTCGTAAACGCAACAGAAAATGATCCAACGCTTAACGCTGTTAAAGATTTGCTGTCCACTAACAAATGGTACCTATTAGAAACAAAATACCGTGGTAATTCTTAAGTTGATTTTCAGGCACTTCAGTCATACAGTCGCATCAGCACAGAATTAACTATTAGTGAAAATGAGCTTATTCTACATGGTACTAGGATTGTCATGCCCAAGGAGCTGCAAATGCGTGCAGTACAGATTGCCCATGAAGGGCATCAAGGGTTGGTTAAAACCAAAGCACTCTTCAGGGAGAAAATTTGGTTTCCGCAGTTAGACAATGTGGTAGCTGATGTCGTAAATGAATGCATAGCGTGTAAAGTATCATTCGACCCTAAACAGAGAGAACCCATTCAAATGACTGAATTACCCCCACGCAAATGGTCATGTTTGGCAGCGGACTTCTTCGGACCACTGCCTTCGGGAGAGCACTTACTAGTAGTCGATGAGTATTCTCGATTCTCAGAGGTAGAGATAATTAAATCCCTTTCAGCCAGTTCTGTCATCCCAATTTTTATAAAGTGTTTTCATCAAGGGGTATCCCAGATAAACTGAAAACTGATAATGGAACACCCTTTCAAAGCGAAGAATTTAAAAGCTTTGCGAATTATTTAGGATTTCATCATCAAAAAGTTACTCCGTACTGGCCTGAGGCCAACGGCGCCGCAGAAAGGTTTATGAAAACTATTGGAAAATTTTGTAAATGCGCACAAGCCAAAAGCAGGCCATGGAAACAAGTTCTTAAGGAACTATAGGGCTACACCCCACTCTTCGACGGGTGTTGCACCGGCTACTGTGTTAAATGGTCAGGTATTGAAAACTAAGTTACCCCAAGTATCTGTCGAAGAAAATGATATGGAATTTAGGGAACGCGATAAGTTAGCAAAACACAAAATGAAAGTCTATGCCGAGGGAAAACGTAATATCAAGTCGTCAAGTGTAAACGTGGGTGTCAAAGTTGTGCTAAAGAACATGTCACGATCTACAAAACTTTCCCCCAAATTCCAACCTGAGCCTTTTCAAGTAATTGGTGTAAAAGGTTCTATGGTTACAGCTCGTCGTGGAAGAGAAGTTAAGGCTAGAAACATAAGTCATGTTAGGAAATTGAATCGGTCTATTGAGTGTTCAGAGAATTTTGATCGATCTGCTTGCAGACAGTGCCAGCACAAGCATGTCATACCCGTTCGATCTCCTCCGCCTAAAAGGGTTAGGAATGTTCCTAAACGCTTCGAAAACTTTTCTGTTGATTTACCAGGTTGGTAAATCAGGTGTGGCAGTCATGTACTGTCTAATGGTACAACTCATTGTATTACAGTACATTGTATCATTAAGTACTACTTATTGTTGACATTTCAGTATGCCAACTGTTATTGTTGGTTTTGGGTCTTGCATTACTGTTGTACAGTAATGTACAGTAAAAGCCCTGGTGTTATTGTTATTGTTATGTTTTCATAATTATAAAAAAAAAAAGAAAAAAAGAAGTCAAAAACAGATATATAAAACATCATTTTAATTGGAAACACAGTCATTTAATCACATCTTCAGTAATAATTATCGTAATGTTTTTATGGAAAGTTTCACATGAATGATAACATAGTATGTATGTCACAATCACGTTTTTATAGTTCACCTAATTCATATGCAATGTCAGGTTCAAAATTTTATTGTAATTCCGTATCCCAACTCTTTTGAAAGTTTGGGGAGATGTAGTGTAGTGCTATGGTACTACTTGGGATATGTGCCGTTCATGTACGCGCGGAGGAATTGAATTAAATTAGTTATGTTCAAGACGACATGGCGTGTGTGCATCGTTGTTGATTGTCCATATAAACAACACTAAAGTATATCCATGTTAATCTTTTTGTCAACTAAAATATGCGGTTGGATGGTATTGAATGTGGAGGAGAAATCATAAAACATAATTCGGGCCAGACTGCCATTGTTAGAACGATCAAGGTGAGATCTTATTAAGTGTAAGTATAATTGCATCGGATGTGCTCCTAGAAGATCTATAAGCAAATTGATAAGGATCAATGTGAGCTTGTACTAATGGAGTTAGAGACTTGAGAATGATTTTTTTCACATACGTTCATAACAACAGGTGTTAATGCTACTGGTCTCAAATCATTTGTACACGTTATAGAAGGCTTTTTTGGCACCGGAATTATACATGATTTCTTCCAAATATCTGGAAATGAGCAGGATTTAAAACAAAGATTAAAAATATCAGAAAAAACACAGGATAGCTGATTAGCACAAACAATTCTTGAGAATTCGTGGCGCAGGACGGTCTGGGCCGGTTGCTTTTGATGAGTCAAGCTTTCTAAATGGTACTACTTGGGATATGTGCCGTTCATGCACGCGCGTACGCGCGGAGGAATTGAATTAAATTAGTTATGTTCAAGACGACATGGCGTGTGTGAATCGTTGTTGATTGTCCATGTAAACAACACTAAATCTGGCGACGAGAGATAGCTAGAAGGAGGGATAATGGCGAAAGTAAATATCCCTTGTGTCGCTGCATTTGACAATGTTGTCGCTGAGTCTTTGGACACGTCTGTAGGTCCAAAATGGGAAGCGTGGATTAAGCGTTTTGAGAATTATGTCTTAGCCCTGTCCGTGTCGTCGGACGCGCAAAAACGTGCATTGCTCCTACATGCTGTAGGGCCGCGTTGCTTTGAAATATTTGACAGTCTACCTGATACTAGAACTACTTACACACATGCCAAAGTGGCTCTGTCGAATCATTTTAGGCCTAAAGTTAATATTGAATATGAGAGGGCTGTATTTAGACGTCTTAGGCAGAAGTCAGACGAGAAACTAGATTCCTACCATACCCGACAAAGGAAGGCGGCCGGTACATGTAACATTCAAAGTATTGACCAAGAACTGAAGTCGCATATTATCCAAACAACTACTGACTCAAAGTTGAGAAAACAGGGCCTTAAGGAAGACGGACTTACGCTAGCAGAAATTCTACAAATTGGAAGGTCAAATGAACTAGCACAGGTCCAGAATAGTGATTTGGAAAAGGACTTAGGCTTAGGCCTAGCACAGTCTCATCCAGAAAATCGAGCCCATGCTGTAAGTACCAAAAGACAGAACAGTAAAACTTTTCGCCCTAATAATAAAGGAAATGGAAACAGTGCTAGGAGCGGTTCTGTTTATGGAAGGAAAAAGTGCTTTGGCTGCGGTAGGTCATATCCACACCCAAGAGGCCCAAAGTCCTGTCCAGCTTTTGGAAAGAAATGTCACGACTGCGGTAGAGTGAACCATTTTGCCAAGTATTGCCGACAGACCAAGGTAGCTCATGAAATAAGCTGTTATGGACATGATCAGGACAATATTAATGTCAATAGAAATGATAGCATTAGCAGTGATGAATATGTCTTTTCAGTTAGTAGTAGTGATAAAGTTATTCATAATGTTGTTAGTCCAAAGTTTGAGATAGTATTTAGAAATGCTAACGTTAGTTTAGTTATGACTGCTGATACTGCAGCTTCATGCAACATTATTGATGAGTGTACGTTTAGTAGTAAATTCAGTGGTGTGTTGTTAAACACTAACACAAACAATGTACATGCTTATGGTGGAACAACCCTTAAGGTAAAAGGAATTTTCACTGATACTATCTTGTGTAAAACTAATGATAATGTTACTTTCACAGACACATTCTATGTTGTAGAAGGCCAATGTGGATGCTTGTTAAGCAATAGGGCTAGCCAGAATTTAAAACTGGTAGCGGTTAAACAATATGTTAATGTGGTATTAGAAAGTAGTGATGTGGTTGAGAAATACCCAAATGTGTTTAACGGGATTGGGCAACTTAAGAATTTTGAAGTCAAGTTGCACATTGACGAGAGTGTACCCCCAGTAGCCCAGCGCCACAGGCGTATCCCATATCACATGAGGAAAATGGTTGAAAA
>NW_022748202.1:1255320-1274181 GCF_011630105.1 Anneissia japonica | reverse complement strand
CAGTATATATATATATATATGTATGTATGTATGTATGTATATATATGTATGTATGTATATCTAAGACTGAATAAATCACAAAAGATTCAGTGATACCATTTAGTTTAGGCCTAACAGTTTCAAAATTTTTTCAAGAAATATGATTTATTGGGTTTTTTTTTCTCTATACAATAATAAACATTGGTGAATATTTAGTAGGCTTACCTTTATAGTACAATGTTAAAAATTTGAGTTCATCAGCCAGTCTTCTTATCCAGATGAACCTGCAACCACTAACTGGTCCTGTTTTATATTGACAGCATGCTTGCCTAGTGTTATTCCTGATTGTAGCCTAGCTTACAAAAATATCACAATGGCTGCCAGTCAATGTATTCATAGTTGATTGTGCTGAACAGCCACGACCATAAATAACCATAAAATGGCCTAAACAATATATTTTCAATGCTGGATTACTCCCCTTTGATGATATGCTAACATGTGAAACAACCGGTAGATTTCCAAGATGGAGGCAGCAAGATTACTGTGTCATCGAGTTCAAGTTCAGTAGTACCTGTATTGTGCGACCGTACTTCCGTATGTAAAAATAGATGGCGCATTTCCCAAAGAATGAGGTCATGCGATGTAATTATATAGTACCGGTAGCTATTGTTTCCTCGATTCAGTTTGTATTTGTATGCGTAATAATATACTATCGATTGACAACATGCATGAGTTCATGCATTGTTGCTTCTGTCAAACACTGTACAGTTATACGTACCTGTCAGTATAAAGCAGTGACATTGTTTACTATTTTCACAGTCTAACCAATTTGTGTCCATGTTTTCAAAGATATGATTCAGAACAGAAGTTAAATGTCAAAAAATTGTTTGTGGCATTGACCTTTCCCAATCTCCCTGTATAGGTTCTTGTCGGAAGGGTTTGGCAATCAATATTCTATTTTTCATGTTCTTTAACCACAATTTTCTCTACACTTCCTGTTCAATTTTTAATAGACACCTTTCTCTGACAATAGCTTATAGGAACTACATACTACTTGAAGCAGAAGTCTTGTGTAAGATATTAGCGTTCAATAACCATTACATTTCCTTTTCAGGTTCAGCTTACTTGACCTAATAGTTTTAAGTTAATTGTATGACTATACCTTTTTGATACAGCCTCTGGAATGAAATACCTACGGGAAACTAATATTGTTCATCGGGACCTGAAGCCAGGAAATATAATGAGAGTTATCGCAGAGGATAACACATCTATTTATAAGTTGGCAGATTTTGGCGCAGCTAGAGAACTTCAAGAAGGAGGAGAGTTCATGTCTCTCTATGGGACAGAAGAATATTTGGTATGAGTAATCTGTCATTCCTTAAATTGTGTAGAAAGTTGTAAATAATGAATACGCAATCTTTTCCATTGCACGAATACAAAACATACCTAAAATAGAATGTCATTTGATACAATATGAATGAAAGGCAGGTCTACCATTCCTGAGAATGAAGTAGTCCATTTTATTTCAACCAATGAAACATGGTCTTAGGTAGAGGCAATAGGACAAGCATTTGGAACAAAAAGAAAGTGTGATGCAAATCAAAATCTGCTATTGTTTCGCCATGTAATGCAATGAATAAATACCCAAGTCATGTGATACAAATCCACCAATTAAATGACAAGGATATATTTAGGTGGGTTACATTAATGTTTAGCCCTTATTACAGTAGTAATAGTGAGTTGATTATAAATATACCTTATATAGCTGTATACTTACAACAAAAATTACATATATTCTGAGTTGTTTTTGAATGACATTGACTTTAAACAAGTTCTGTTCCTTAGTATGACAGTTGGTCAAGATTCACATTTTTGAACTATTGGTAATAAAACACACTTCCTTGACATTTTCATAAGTATACCATAAAATCTCATATAGTGGCTCTAGCCTTTTTTTTTTTTTTTTTTTTTTTTTTTTGACCCTTATAGGCTTTTATTTAAATGGGCTCATTTTCGAGATGGGCTTCTTTTCAAGAATAATTTAGCAAACTAAAGAGGGAGCTTATTTTCAAATTAATGCTGTAAATATTTGGAGTAGCTACTACTATATACAACATTTTTCAATTAGGTAATTCAAGCCCATGGGCTTCTTTTAAAGATTACTTTTGCAAACTATAGAGGGGGGGCTTCTTTTCGAGATGGTCCCCTTTTTGAGATTAAGCCCATTAGGCTTCTATTTTTACAATACGATACAATACAATACTTTTATTCCCATCAAAATTCAATAAAAGAATACAATTAAAATACATCATGATAATAAATAAGATAAGGATGAAAGAGATGCAACGAAAAGTAAACAGCCTGTAAAATGTTGTATGACCTTTACATAAAAATAGTTAAGCAGATTTAGAACACGAACAAAGACAAACTCACACCCACCCACGGTGGAAACATAGAAGCATACCTTATGGTGGCCGAAAAAATAGAGAAACAATGTAAGTAAACATGAATTTGAATTATCGTTGTCTACCTCTGATGAGAGTTTGGAGATACAAGGAGGTTTTATGGTAGTTAAGGTAATTACTAATTGTAATTTACAATTGTAATTGCAATTTGATAATTAAATTATCAGAGTAAGTTAAAATGCTTTACTCATTCATTGTTCTTTTTTTTTCTGCAGCATCCAGACTTGTACCAGAGGGCAGTACTGAAAGTGGCAAATCGAGGCAGGTATTCTGCTAAGATTGATTTGTGGTCAGTTGGAGTGACCTTCTACCATGTTGCAACTGGACAATTACCATTCAGGCCTTATGGTGGCCGAAAAAATAGAGAAACAATGTAAGTAAACATGAATTTGAATCATCGTTTGTCTACCTCTGATGAGAGTTAATAGATATGAAGAAATTACGACCAAACATTTGGCATTTCACATTTTTTTCATGGTATTGGTACAGTATGTCAATGGTTGCACAGCATAATCACTATAATGGGATTAATGATTCTTGATACTGTGATGTTATCACTGGAAAGAATTATGGAAATGCATGATGTGATGGGATATCCTAATGACTTCCATCATTTTAATAAAATATTTGCTTTTTGGATTTGGATAAAGTAAATATTTGGAATGATACAGTACATTAACATTGATGTAAACATGTTTGACAGTTTGTAGTTTTTTGGAAAGTTACATAAAAATGTTACTTCTGTTCTAAAGTAAATAGTTAGGAAGTTACAACATTTAATTTCCATATTGAAATAAACGCAATGTTGGAATAAAGGCAATAATTGGAGAGTGGCATTTCTAGATTTGAAAGAAATTTATTGAAATTTAAAAATCCCACATTTTTAGAGTATATGGTACATTTCAAAAGTCTGATTTCTAGATTGTGACAATATATTTGGAAAGTTACAAGACAATTTTTCAGACGAACAAAGTATGTCTTGTTTTCAGATTATGAGGGAGTAACAGTTACAAAAGACATGTTTCCAGATTGTGACAGATTACTTTTGGATATTTGGGAATTTTCCAGATTGGGAAAAAATTACATTTCTAGATTGTGACAGACTTCTGTTGGATATTTGTGAAATTTAATACAAAATTCATATTTTCTCATTGTGAAAGAGTAAATATTTGGAAAGTAACTGTTTCCATAATAGTAATTTTGTACCATAGAAAAGACAACATAAATATCCTAGTTGTGTGATGGTTATATGGCTAATATAGTGGTACAGTAAGCTATTGCTGCTGTTGTACATATTATGAAGTCATATTACTTGCCCTTGGAAAATCCAAGAAATACAGTAATTATTTTTGTCGCACTTTGAACAGACATGCTCATGAGTACCATTTGAATGTGAATTTCTAATGTGATGTTTGGTTATGCTGGATATTTATATTGCTTCCATTATCTTGGAAAATGTAATTTTTTCAGAAATATATTAATGTTTCATACATCAGTTGAAAAATCTAGGTTAAACTTTTGGAGAGACTCAGCCATATGACTGCTTGGTAGGTAGTTGCTCAGTAGGGAAACTGTGTTATGTACTATAACTAAGTAAAATTGAGGATACTTTGTATTTGCATCTTAAATTATTATGTGGTATATTGATGTGAAGGAATTTGAGATTATTTAAAACCATAGAGGAAATATATTTTCCTCCATGATTACCACAGACATTTACTATAGGTAGATACGTGCTTGTGATTCACACTTAGCATACTACTCTTCTGCCATTTTGGATTATACAGTGCAAGAAATTTTATATCTGATAAGAAACTTGTCAACAAATTACCAACTATATTTCAATCTGGAAATACTGTCATACATGACTTTCCAAATCTTCAAATCTTGATACTGTATGACAATTTGCTGTGATATAATCAATGTGTATGCCATCTTGAAACATTGTGCATCTAGTGTATTGTTTTGCACATTTTACTCATCCACCAGTAGTTGTTTCATATTTATTTATTATATATACGCCATGTTATACAGAGTAAAAAACACAAACAGGAAATACAAAAGGACAAGTTAGTGGCATGCCCAGAGAGAAAAATGGGCTGAAGCCCGACACCATAGGTGAATTCTCTCTAAACCTCTAACTTGCAAAAGAACAATGAAAAACAAGTATTAAAAGATTTTTTTACATTTTATAAAATAAAAAAAAAATAAAAAAACTACATAAAAATTCATCTATAGAAAATATTGAAAGGATATGAAAGATACAATAAGGCAGAAGGTATTAATAATTCTGCCTCACTACAATCCGCAACTTATCCCTTTGGCAAGAAAACAAGTTTGGCGAGGAGGCAACAACGCTCAAAAACAATTATATTTGATCGTTGCTGTCTCGCCACCAAGATAAAAGAAGAATGCAGCCATACATTTGTTTACTTATGTTTAGCTTGATTGTAGTTTTCAGATTAATATTACTGTTTCACAACTAACAATTTAGTTGGCTGACATTTGAATAATTAAATCAATGGCTATTGGTAATTTGCTGTAGTAGCCTTTGTTTGTATTTAAATACAGACAATGGACAAACATCTGCTAATTGAGAAAATGCCTTGTTGCTATAATTCATATAAATGACATTTCTATCGATACTTATCATATCATATCTAAGAAAAATGCAAAATTCCAGTATTTGTACAATACATATACCAGAAGTGTCATTTAAAGTGACCTTAAGTGAAACTGCACTCAAAACGGATTCCTAAAATCTGAATATTGTGTCTTCATTGAATACTATTTACTATTAGTTTTCTGTCTGTAACACTCATTAGAATACAAGCAATTTATCATTTTATGTAGTTATTGATTTGCCACATGCTAGTATTTGATTATTCTCAGCCATATTGAATTAATGTATATTTTTCATCTACAGT
Source organism: Anneissia japonica (assembly GCF_011630105.1). Lineage (NCBI taxonomy): Eukaryota > Metazoa > Echinodermata > Crinoidea > Comatulida > Comatulidae > Anneissia > Anneissia japonica. The sequence continues at coordinate 1,268,810 of NW_022748202.1, read as the reverse complement.
ACACACTCTCTATTCATGTTATATTTTAGAACAAACACTATATTCACCTAAGATAATGTTACAGTGGCCTACTTCGGAGTCTTGAAATGGGGATAGCTGATGGGGCACAAAGTGAGGTGGTGGCTCAACGACTAAGTAAGGGGTGCTAGACTGCAAAATACAGTGATATGAGCTGATTTTTATCTACTTGAGTGCAAATTTTTTGCTTCAAACATTTTCAATGGTGGGGCGACTGTGAGGCGCAAGTTGCTGGTGCATGTGCCTCATGCTTTCCCTAAGTATGCCGCTGGTTACATATTATAGTAATTTATGGAAGTACAGGTCTTCCTCCATTTAAAGACCACTTTTGGGACAAGGTTTCCATGGTCTTTGGCAGCGTTGTCGCTAATTAGAATAATAAAGATGAAAGACAGTTAATATCCATGGTTAGCAGCTTGGTCTCTAATTAGAATAATAAAGATAAAAGACATTAATTAATATGGGACCAAAGAAAATTGGTCTTTAATTGGAGAGAGACCTGTATCATTATTATTAATTTGTATTGTTTGGATTAATATTTTATATTTCACTATAGTGTTTCAGGAACAGTGAATGCCATTGATGTATTGGTTCAAACTTTTTTTTCATAGGAAAGTTCAAACCAAAGGCAAGTTATTGTTTCTGGCAGAAGGGAAATGTAATGGTAACGCACAGTAGTTTACAAATGCACATAGCACCTTCATCTCATACTAGCAAGAATTTTAATTTTATTTGTATTTATTTTTTTCTAATATCCGTAGTTTTCATTGTGTGTTCTAACTGATCTTTCCATCTTATATTAAAATGGCAGTTCTTCAAGTTCATGTGATGATATACAGTGTGAATTGGCAACACTCCATTGTTGTGTTTAATTCCCATTGTAGCAGGAATCATAGTTTTGGATATGATAAAGCTCTGCCCTCACTGTCAAGTTTTATGACAAATAACTATGTTCCCATATGTAGGCATGTTATGACGTTTGAGAAAATGACACACATTTGTCATAGAAATTAATAGTGTGTAAATCAATATAAATAATTTTTAATTTGTTTATAAAATAATAAAGAACTTTAAACAGTTTATATTAGGCTTTTTAATTCTGCACAGTGTTTCTATTGGGCAGTTTATTTTTGCATTTTTTATACATTTATAAAAACAGTATTGTCCTGTATGAGCTCTGATAATGATTTTATATTAAACAGCACCAAAATCCACTAGAGCTTGATACAGTACAAATCCTGCACACTGGAGATTAAAATTTAAATGTTTAATCCCGAAAATGTTTAAAAGTTTTTGAAAAAAAAACTAGGATTTGTAGAGCAAGGTGTGTAATAATGTATTATTAATCAGAAAAGTTTATTACGTTTTTGTTTTGTAAAGAGGTTTAGTTCTTACACTCTTGTCTTCTAATGTGCAGTACAATCAAAGGAATGTGTTGCAGATAGAAAAACCATAATAGATTTTTTTCTAAAAATTGTGAAATTTTTCAGTAAGAACTGCAACAAGCCTCTTCTAGTCGGCTTTGTGCTGTAAGAGTTCCTTTTTAAAAATAGTGTAATAAATAAATAATAAATAAATATACCTATTTCCTGGTGGTAAAAGTTTGTAATTGATCACGTTTAGCTGGTTCCCGGTAGTGTTTAGTATATGTCCGCTCTGCTGCTGTGTTGAAAAAATTGTCTTGGAAAACAACAATTGCCAACTAGGGTGGTTTTCCTCTGTTGGCAAAGGATCTTTACTTTACGAATGTTGCTGTGGACTTCCAAACAGCATATTATGCATAGTGACATGACAAAATTAGTTGTCCTGCAACCCAGGAAAATCAAATATATTAAAGAAAATATGTATGACATGATGATTTGACAAATGTTTCTTGGTTGATACCTTAGATATGTTTTGAGGCACTCTTCAGATTTGATTAGAAAACATTTCAAATTGTTAATGCTCTACTTTTTCTCCCACTAGGAACAAAATAATACTTGAACTGTGATTAAATGTACACCACATCTTTATAGTTTAGTAGTAAGAGACTTACATTGTGACAGCTTGTCACATTATTCATTGCTCTCAACTAAAATTAATATTCAAATGTTCCTCAGTACGATTTCTAATGCCTGAAAGTAAAATGACAACGGACTCATGTGACAGACACTTAAATCGAAAATAGTTTAATGGATATGTACTAATGCATGCTCTAATCTGAAAATAATTGTGATACAAAATTTGAATACGCGGATGTATTTATTTACCAATCCAGTTTCAATCTTGCTTAATGATTATTATTAAATTAGAAGCAATCCAATGAGAAACCCAATTTTATGTCTAGAGGGTTCATTTTAATTGTTTTGAGGCTTTATAATAATTAATACAAACTATGCCTCTCTCGCACAGTATCTATTTTGTTTAATGCTAATATGTAATGGATATATCCTATAAAAATAATAATAGTATTTTTTGCATATTCTGTATAGTGATTTCCATGTTTAAACATCTCAAAGTGCTTCAAATCGTTGCCTTATTTCTTTATCTAATAGTGTACATATTTTTTCAGGCCTTTGAACAGAGGTAGTGTAACTTCAGTTAGTGGAATTATTTGATATGGATTCATCTGTTTTTAGGTAATCAACATCTGCAGAAGATATTTAGGTCTAGTTTTGGATATCTTCCATTTCAAAGTAAGAACAATTTTCAAGACCTGGAGATTGGTTCAGTCACAAGTAACAAATCAAGTGACTTTCTTTTGTGTTGTTTATCCTATGCCTGATTCACATGACAAAATATGTCATGTGAATATCCACAAAAATATCCCTTCTGATGTTTCCCTACCGAGATTCATTGCTTTCACCATTAGCGTATCTAGGAGTCTTGAAATGAGGGGAGGGCTAATGGGGGGAACAAAGTTGAAATGGGAGGGTGCTCGATGATTAGGTGAGCTGGTGCTACTTGAACGCAACTAAGGGTGCGACTATTTTCTCACACAGCCAATTACAAAACCATTGTAAAATGTGGGTACAATTTATATGTAGAGTGAAGACATATTGAAAGAAAGATAAGCTGGTCCCCATTACTATGCACAATATAATTGCTAAACAACTTTACAGGCCTTTTTGAGGTATGCCTTTTTACTGAGGTATCCTTTGTATTTTTAAAGGATGGAAAATATCCTTGTTACAATTTGTTCATATTTAGTACTTTTCAATCATGTGAACCTGGTACTGTATTAGATACTTGGAGGTGAGTAAACCTTATCCATTAGCTTGTGATTTCACTTCACATATTATTTTTCTTTTAGGATTTTTCTGACTACAAAGAAACCGAATGGCGTGATCAGCGGTGTCCAACATGAATCACCAAATGGAAAGATTGATTGGTCCAGCCAACTCCCGGAAACATGTCATTTACCAAGGTCAGTTGTCAAACTGTGTTGCATGTGTTTATAAGAATACATCTTTCAAATGAAGTTCTCATGAGCTTTCAAATCAAGACACAAGGTGTTGACAAAAAATTGGGAATGGATAATGAGATACAGATACAGATTTTTTTATATTAACTGGGGGAAAAGGGGCATAACAAACTTTTAAAAAAATTACAGTATATGAAATAGAAAATTAGTCATTACCCAAAACTATTATTCAAGCTCCTATTTTCACTGGAGGCTGAGATTGATTCTAGTCAAGCCAAAGCTACTGAAGCGGAATTAGTAAGCACATACAGCTACTAGCCAAGCCAAAGCTAATTCATTGGAAATGACAATTTTGGTTTGATAATGGAGCCAATACATTATACGCTAATTGTACTGTACATGATTGCATGCAGTTGTTACTATTGGCAACGAATTCTATTGTTATAGCATAAAACAAATTAACATAGTATTGAAATTCACAATGACTGTATATTGCATTAATTTTTAGTTATACAGTATATCAATATTGTACTGGAACTATAATAATACATACTCCCAAGTATTGAAATGCACACCATCGTGTTGAGATTCAGTATATCAACATATGTAATCATCAGGAATGATTGTACTGTGTATTTAAATACCAAGCTAGTGTATGCTTCCATGAATGTGTATCTGCTATGATTTTTTTTATGATATTAATGAGTACTCTCCTAGGAAAAAGTACTATAAATATCTTGAAAGGAAACCTTAGTATCAAAAAACTATTTTTAATGATTTTAGTATAGTGTGCCAATAGTTGTTATAAATGGCAATGTTAACCTTCATAATATTTAAAAACAGATTGTTTTTTTCTGATTTTAGTGTGATAGATAAATATTAGTCTAAATTGATACATTTATCAAAAGATAGTAATATTGTTTATATATTATTGAGATAAATAGTGCTAAGTAGGCATAATTTGAATGTTATTTTTGTATGATTTTTATTGTTATAGAGGGCACTATATTTTAACAATTATCTCTGGCAATTATTACAAGGTTAACTCATATATTTTACAGAGACAAATTATTTTTGTATTATTTTAGTGTGAAAGGTGGTACTATGTTACATATTACCTTACATTGCCCTAAATCAAAAGTTAACTTAGTATTGAAAGACATTTTTTTGTATGATTTAAGTGAGATAGAGGGCGCTATAAATAGATTCAGGATGTTTCTGTCAGGTAGGCAATGGGTTTGGGAAGCCGTAAAGATAAGCATAATATTTTTTTTCTGCTTCTCCCAGACGCTCAACTGGCTTAATATTTAAGATTAACTGTCATAGTATTGAAGGACAGGTTCATTTTCTGTGATTTTAGTGCAATAGAGGGCACTATTATATTAACCAAAATAAAAGGTTCATTCACAGCATTGAAAATCAAAGTACTTGTAACCTAAATGGACATATATTTCTTGTTTTACACCACGACTCATTGAAGCTTCTTTTTATTTAGACCTCTTAAGAGGCAAGTCCGACTGTTGCTTGCTGGGTTGTTGGAATGTGAACTGGATAAAATGTTGTCGTTCAATGATTACTTCCACATGGTCCAGGAAATTCTTAATCTTCAGAAGGTACATGTGTTCAATGCGGTCACTGCGCAAACAGTCAACATCTACATTCATCCAGGGAGTGGATGGGACAAGTTTACGAAAAGTGTTGAGGAGGAGACGCACATTTCAACAGAACAGCAACTTTTGTGTTTCAAAGATCAGATCCTAGATGTGAATACTATCTCTATGGATAACAGGAACTATCCAGAGACCACGGCTCAGAATCCAATTATCTTGCTTAGAAAGGACCTGAAGAAGTTTCCATCACCCATTCCACCTGATAAACGTAAGTTTATTTGCTTATTCTAATTTTGTTTCCAATTTTTCATTTATGATTAATGTTACTACCATTAAGAATTTGTATGAGATTTAATATTTAGTTTTGTTTTTGTCATTTTTTTAGAACAATTCTGTTGCTGATTTATGGTTGTTTAACAAGAATGATTATTTATTGTTTGCAGCTCAGCAGGTCACAGCATATTTTTTTTTATTGCAACATGAATCATAACAGTAAAGCTTTGCATCAGAAGATTGAGTGTCAAAAGTCACTTATTTTACTTATTTTATGGAAGTTGTTTTTTTCTACATTTTCTCTTCACCCAGGGGATGTGGGTTGTAGAATTGAATTGAGTTGATTATTTTTTTCAAGGTCAGCTTCAAGTTGAAAACTGAGCCTCACTTCTCATCTTCACCACTCAATATTTTAAATTTCAATATACTGTACCTGAAGTCTGAGAATTCCATTTCTGGCTATCTAGACATGTCACAGCCATAGTAAATGTGTGTTCCTCAGCTACATCCTTGGTGGGACTGAGTTGTCTCTCCATTTGCAGAAGTCTCTCTGTGAACCCACTCTGTGTTCTGTAAAGGTTTGATGCGATTACTTAGTTGATAGAGGCCTTGGTTTAATCCGTTATGAAAACAAACATCATTTTAATTTTCTTTGTGTGTAGTGTTCTCAATTCCACTTTTCAAATACAAATGTTTTCATAGTATATTATACATCAATGCTTTATTTAATTTCCTTTTGTTGACAGTTTTACACCGTTGAGCTCTTAAACCAAATAAGATTTGATAACAAATATTCAGGAGAAAATGTAAGATATTATTAAATGTTAAGGAAATTTACATACAAAAAATTAGGTAATCAACAAAGCTGGGTTGTCAACATATTATCAGGTATAAAATATCCTGTGAAAAATTAATTGCTCGTAAATTTTGCTTTAGAATTGTTAAGATACATTATTTATTCATTTATCTTTTTCAGCCAAACTTCCCAAGATCGCGACACCATACAGCCTTGAAAATGATGCTCCTCTTGCAAAGGTGAAAAGCCTCAGAATTTCTTAGAGGGTCTCTTTTTAAATAATTTAAGATTGATGGATTTAGAAACAATTGGATTGGCTGGTAGAGCACAGAAAATGGTTTGTAATTGGAACTTTAAAGCTGTAAGTGATGTGGTATTATTGTTTTGGAATTAGGAATTCAGTGGTTAAGTCCAAGTATTTTTAGTTCTGCTAAATTAACATGGACCTTGGCATCAGCAGTTTATAAAGCACTCTCCCATCTCCTCTCTCCTTCTCCTCCTCGCCTTCTATTCCAGCCTAGTAAATTAGATGTGTTATACAGTACAGTACCAACATTCCCAAATAATCATCTAATTTTATTTTCCATTCCTTATATAATTGGACATTAATTTCCATAATTTCTAAATATTGTATTGAATTTTATGAAGTTATTGAGCATAGTAAAGGATTTTTGTATGCAGAAACAGGTTGCAGATTTTATAAGATTGTGTTGCAAAGGGGTAGTTATGTGTATTTAAAGAGTTTTAAGAGCCTTGAAGTCATGGAAAAGATTTTAGTTTATAAGTGTTGCACTTAAAATTGTTTGTTAGTTTCTGTATGCTCAGATGGTTTGATGAGAATAGAATTATGACACCCTATATTAGACGGATATTTTTATTATTGTTTTTACATATTCTTCTTTTAGTAATTTGTTAGTAGTAAAAATTAATTCATCATGTCCATTGTAATATATTCACCATCATCATCACCAATAGTAACATCATCGATATCATCACTAACATCATCACAAATTTCAGTATCATTATCATCATCATTATCATCATCATCATCATCAGCATCATCATATACTGATATAGAGCATTGTTTGTGTAAACATCTTTTTATTCATTAGTATCACCTGTCACCTCATAATCATTGTCATCATCACCACCACCACCATCTTTATCATAATTACGACATAGTTACCAACTTTAGAGATTTAAAATGCGTGACTACTCCAGTTGACTTGGTGGGGGTGGTAGGGGCATGGAGGTGAACTGAGGGGGCTTAATGATCAGTTAAGTGTGTGCTAACTCCCAGAATAAGGTGATTTTATGTGCTTTTCAACAACTTGACCATGATCTCTTTTGGGAGGGGATGTGTGAGGAATCGAGTAACCCCCAAATATATGCCACTGTCTAGGGCCCCAGCCTCACCGACGATCTGAGCATATTTACAGTAAGCTGTTATAAAAAAAATATTTTTTATAAAGCCATTACATTTAATTTGAGCACCCAAATTATACACAAATAAAAAATGAGTAGGCATGCTGATAAATTTTTAGTAACACGTCAGTGAATTAAGTGTTCATGTAAATATCTGTCTAATGACGCAAGTTACTGCATGACAGTTTTATATTTTTAATAAAACCAATTTCTTATAATTTTAAATACATTTTCCCCTGAATTCGTAATAATTTTTGTCATGCATAGAACTGTGCTAAATGTGTGATAAATTAATAATATCTTTATGTTTCAACCAAAATCAGTTTTAAAATGCGTGGCTGTCCCGCACGATGCGAGACGGGTGGTAACAATGTTACGAACACCACTATCATTATCATGATATTATGAGTGAAGAAGTTCACTGCATGAACAAAAGCTTATTCTCGGTTAACTACATTTTCTTAGTCTTAAAGTGCTGCCTGTATTTTTTACTACAGTTTTATACACTTTCTGTGCATAAATATCATATTGTTGAACAATCTGGCATATTCATCAGGAATATCTTAGTTATTGTGCATCTTATGTCTTATTAAGAATCTGCTGGAAAATATCCATCTCCTACAAACTTTGTAAAACTTCCATGTTTTTTTACTTTATTTATAAATTACCTTATAGAAGCTGGTGTCGATGGGTAATGGTTGAAAGAGCTATGTAACCAGGTTTCCCGGCAGAGACCCCTGCATGGCCAGCGAGCCAAATTATATGTTTTACTTGGAATCATTAAGCTCTGTCTACTCCACCGTTCCGCAACCTATGGTTCGCAACCCAGTTTTGGGAGAAATTTGGCTTCTGGTTTGATGGGTCGCGTCTGAGTGTATGACATATAATTTGGGTTGTGGGCTGAAAAGGTTGTGGAACAGGGGTCTACACTATCAATTTTTCTTTGACAAATAAACTGTATACCCATATATAGTCATGATGTGCCTGTATATGGTCATGATGTGATGTCATCATTACCATATTTAGGCATGCCACATGTTTCTGTCAAATAAAATTTGATAGTCTGGACAGGGCTTTATATCAAATATGTAAATTGCTTTTTTGCAGATTTGTTGCGGTTCAATGTACTATTACTTGACAATTGTGCAGAGCCTCCTTTTGATGCAAGAACAGATGCGATTAGCTGTAAACTGCTTCTGGTAAGTACCGAGTATGAAAGACAGCAGAACGTTTAACTTTTATTTCATATATTTGTCTCAATATAAAAAATATCAAAACTACTATTTATGCCATGAATGTCAGCTTTTTTCTTCTGATTTTGTGCTTATTGCTGCGAGTCAGCGAGCAGCGACACTAATTTCGACGTACGCCAGTAAAAATTTCGATTTTTACCAGGACTCAAGATGAATTTTCCGGAGAGCGTCTGATCGTTTTCGGTTTTCAACTTGAAAGCGCGATAAAATTTTGGTGCTTTTAGGAGCCTTTTCGAGATTCTAAGGACCTGGCGGTGTGGCTTTCAATCCAGTTTAGAGCTTGACGGTGTCCGATGTGTTCGTTTAGAGTTAGAATTGAATCGGTAACTATTCCATTTTCAAACATTGATTATGTCAAGTCTTCGAAGTGTTAAGGTCATGATAATTTTAGTGATGTTTAGATCAGTGTGATTGTGTCCTGTTTGTGAGATTTTTTAGTGCAGCTATAGTTGTGCTTTTTTATAATTTAATTAGGCCTAGGCCGAATGTTGCTAGGCCTAGTCTTTCAATTTGAGTCTAGGAGGTCTAACCTAATATTAGGTATTCCATTAGCTTCTCTACCTAGGGTAGATCTAGGCTTAGGTTAAGTTAGGGCCAATGAACAGCGTTATTTTTCTATTTGATATTAAATAATTAGAAATTGCCAGATTATTTTGATGTCTGTATGTGGCAACAGGCTCATTATAGATGCCTGTAATTTTGTGACGATAAATATTTTTATAGGTAGGTGTATATTTTGATTTTGTTAATGTTATTTTGTTAATTTACACAATCATGTACAGGTACATAGACGCCATATTGTAATTTTGTAGCGATAAATTTGTTTTCCATGATTATACTTAGGAGGTACAGTAGGAATATATTTTGATCTCCAAATATCTTACTATAAAATCAACATCTAATAAAATATCGAATAAAATAATAGTAATCGATAATTATGTTGAATATATATGTTAGTAAAACAGCTTTTATGTGTGAATTTGGTAGCAAATATTGCTCTTCAATCTTATATGTTAATTTACACAATCATGTACTTTCGTTTGCAGATTGTTGTCTGCTTTATGTTTGGCTGGTCTGGTATGTAGAGGTCTTCCAGTTTCTCCCACATATACGGCATCGCAAAGGAAAAATAACAACATGAATGGAGATAAGGAACCTACAAGCTATTACATATATATCTCGGTATCTTTTATTCATAAATTCAAACAAAACAACTACAATATCAAATCCTTACCAGCCAGAGGCTGAATTGGGGATTCAATTTACAAAATAGAAAACCTGAATTATATTTACAATAAGTCATTATCATTATTAAGATCAATTAAAATAGTCAATATTATTATTATTTTAATTAGTTACAATTATTATTTAAAAATTTCTATATTAATTAATATGCACAAACATTAAAATTTCCAATTTAAAAATAGTAAAAAAATTCAAAAACAAACTAATGAAATTTAAACTAATATCAAACCAACCGAGGGCACAGACGCCCGCATACCACTGGCACTGTTGCACCCAAAACACCACCCGGGCAGGATCCGCCCCCAGAGCTCAAGTCAACACTCTCGCAGAAAGGACACCTAGGAATGGATTAATTTATTTGATTAAGAAGTTTGGTGAGAAAAGTTATAGGGCTATTTCTAAACCTTTCTGTTCTAGGAATAACAGTTTCAAATTTTCTGGGATTACGGAGATGCATTGATGGGGTATTATTGGAGGTTTGGAACCAATGACGAAACCTTTGATTAATAACTGATTTCTGGGCAAACCTTCTGCGGATAGAGGACCTGCGGTCAGGGAGCGACTCCAGCCCGAGCGCTGCTAGGACACTTTCGTATGAAACATACTCAAGTGCCAGAATAATGCAACATGCGCGCTTTTGGACCCTCTCAAGGCGATGGATGTGTTCTCCAGATAATCCAGTTCCAAACTGGTGTGGCATATTCGAGGGTTGGGCGAAAAACATTTTTTTGTTAGAATTTCTTTCAATTTGATCGATATGACTATCCCATTTAAGATCGTCTTGAATTACCACCCCGAGGAGTTTTACTCTGTTAACAATTGGGAGTATGGTATGCGAGATGTGAAAATCTATGTCTGGTAATCTCCTACAAACAAAATACACCTGCATGATCTGACACTTGGAGGGATTAAGATATAATTTATTTCTCACTGACCATGCTGTAAAAGTTCCAGGCAAGATTGAATGGAACTCGGAGAGCCAATTTTATTATTTTCTCCAAGTGTCAGATCATCAACATATTTCCAGACATGGATGTTCAGATCCTGCATTATATGGATTTAGGTTAAAAGCGGAATTGATAACACAAAGAAAGATAAGAGGGGCAAGTATAGTTCCCTGTGGAACACCACATGAGAGATCAATTACATCAAAAGCTTTGGTAAAATCAGTCAAAGCAAGTGTACTGACATTACCAGGTTTTTCTGCTTCCGATATTAGTTTATGGTACACATCTATCAAGCAGTGGGTGGTCGACACACCTTTTTGATTCCCATATTGCTGTGAATCAATAAATGGTTCAATTGCCTTAATTATTGATTTTGAAACTCTCTTTTCCACAATTTTGCGAGTGTTGGGGTGAGAGAGATAGGTCTCAGTTTTTCAATTGAGGGGGGGGGGATGACATTTGCCTCCTTCCACTGAGTTGGAACAACTCCTTGTTCAAGGGATGCACTGATGATATGAGACACAGGAAGGCTAAGTTCAAATGCACATTCCTTGATGACCTTCTGTGGACTATTGTCTGGACCCCCTGCCTTTGAAACAGATACCCTCTTCAAATCGTCATAGATCTCCCAGGGGTGAAATTGGGGAGGAGGCACATGGCTTGGCAAGTTAGCAGGAGGAAAGTTAGTATCGATTGCTTGATGTTTTTGAAAATGCTTAGCGAGAAATTTATTTATGCAATTTGCACTCATCGCAAAAATCAATTTTTAGTTATTAATACAATGGTAAAAAGTAAAATGAGAGCTATAAAATAGTAAAAGAATCATTGAAATCTGATGCTTCGTTATGAAGTTACAAGCGTTTAAACATACAGCTGTTTAAAGAACAATATCTGAGAAATCGGCCTTCAAAGTTTATTATTTCAGGCATTTCTCAGGCAGAAACCATCACCAAATTGTTAAAAATTGTTGTTTTAACATTGAAAATGGGGAAAATAACAGCATATCATGATGTGTAGATATATAAAGTTTAAGGCCTTAATGTTATCCTTAACATAGATTATGACACCTCCGCCTCGTTTGTGCTGTCTACACATTTTGAATGAGTTAAAAGAGTTAACAGTATACAATTCAGGTGCCGTTTGTTGGTTTATCCACGATTATAACAGCTTTGTCGATATTGTAATTATTAAAAAGCAAATCCAGTTCATTAAATTTGTTCAGAATTGACCATGCGTTAATGGCAACAATTTTAGGAAGAAAAGCTGGATTTCGTTTCCTATTATGTATGTGAGATTTGGTTATTTTTACTTCAACAAGTGTTGATTGCCTGTTAGTAAAATTGTGCCTCGGCGTCTTTCGTGTTGTAATCCTAACAGGTATTGACCTTCCTTTATTTTTGCCTGTACGACAACCTCTAGGTTTGGTACAAGCGATATTTAATTCATTAGCAATTAAGAAAACTCTTTACCTGGTTTCGGATAACAGCTCCTTTTATTCACAAATGGTACCTGTCTCGAAAAGCACATTATTTCACTGGTCACTGCAGCACGGGAGCACTGTCGAATTAAGACGTCATCATATTTATAATGACCTTCTACACCAACCCAGGGAACAGAGGGTGCACGTCATCGGATGACATCGGCCGATGACAAAATTATCTCAGATTAGGTCATTTACCTAATGAAGATGCTACTTCGAAACCGGTTTAAATACTGTAGTATTTAAACAAGTTTAAATATTAAAAAGCATATTGTGGATAAAGCATTTATTTAAAAATGAAAAGCATATTGTGGCTAAAACATTTTATTTAAAGATTTATTAAAATACTGAGAAGCATGATATGCATAAACCATTTTTTTAAAACATTTCTGTGAGGCATGTTCTTCATTTAGCCACTTTTTTTAAACAGTTTTAAATATTGAGAAAATATTAAAAAGTTTTAAGTATTTTTTTTTTTGTTAAAACAGATTTAAATACTGTGAAGGCTATTGTGGATAACACTTTTTGTTTACATATTTAAATACTCTGAAGCCTATTGTGTTGAACAATAAAACAAGATCGACTACTATCTATTAGTATATTATTGTGTTGTTTTGAAGCATTGTAAACAACATTTTTGGAACCCATTCACCAAATCATACATTTCTACCAACCTTTAATACTAAAACTGAAAATCAGTACACTATTTTATGAACTGATTTATCTATTAGTATTTACATGAATTGTATACTCGCAGCATTTTACTTTATATTAGAAACTGCTAGTAATATAATATTAATTATTTAATATTTAAAGATGTACTATCAGTCAAAAGGACAGAAATACCAAAAAAATTCAAATACAATTTTGAATAGCTCATTTGAATTGAAAGGATCAAATAAATTATTATAATTCCAACGAGAAACAAATAAAAAAATGTAGTTTTCACCAATAGACCTTTTATTACAAAAATCCTTAAATTGATTACCATCCAATTGAAGGATATGCAACCGAATACAGCAAAGTTATTATTTATTAAC
>NW_022748202.1:1248312-1255256 GCF_011630105.1 Anneissia japonica | reverse complement strand
GATTACATTTGGCTCCTTCCACTGAGTTGGAACAACTCCTTGTTCAAGGGATGCATTGATGATATGAGACACAGGAAGGCTAAGTTCAAATGCACATTCCTTGATGACCTTCTGTGGAATATTTTCCGGACCCCCTGCCTTTGAAACAGACACCCTCTTCAAATCGTCATAGATCTCCCAGGGGTGAAATTGGGGAGGAGGCACATGGCTTGGCAAGTAAGCAGGAGGAAAGTTAGTATCGATTGCTTGATGTTTTTGAGAATGCTTAGCGAGAAATTTATTTATGCAATTTGCACTCGTCGCAAAAATCAATTTTTAGTTGTTAATACAATGGTAAAAAGTAAAATGAGAGCTATAAAATGGTAGAAGAATCATTGAAATCTGATGCTTCGTTATGAAGTTACAAGCGTAACAGGATTTTTCTTTTAAATTTGGACTTCTAAATGGCCGCAAATGGCTGGGATGGGAAAACTAGGCCTATTTTTTTTTTTTTTGGTCCGACTGCCCGACAAGCTTTGGTCGATGAGAGGCTTAAGCCCCTCCTGCCTCCCCCTCCCCCCTGCTAGTGCCACCACTGGGTAATAGCCCCATTCCACCCATTCCATTCCTTTCCCCTTCTCTCCATACTAGCTAGTAGTTAAGGCCAGGTTGCAGCTTGCCAAGAGGGCTAGGAAGGTTGCTAATCAAAATCAAAACTTACCTTAAGTGATATGATGATTAGGCCTCCTGTTGGTATTAAGATGGAAACCCTAGGTATTGCAAACCTACTACAGGCTACCAGGCCTAGCATAATGATCCCTGGGCATGGATGAATAGGCCTACAGTATTTTGTCCCAGCTTAGGCCTCTGATACCTCAGTTTTGTTTTAAGATAGTATTATCCCATGACATTTTTATAAATTAATATCTTATAAACACAGTAACTTGCGTTGTATATGGAAATTCCAAAATGAACCTACCACTTGGCTTTGACATACCATCAATTGTCATTGTAAAACGGTTTGTCGGGCCTAGTGAATAAAATCAATTTTACGCTATACGAAAATAAATAATTTCTCAGATAATAGAAGAGTTATTTCAATAAATGTTTTCAGTGCCATTCGACTACAATGAATGTGTATTGATTTCAAACTGGTGGTAAAAAGAAAATATATTAACAAAAGCAATGATAGCTTACATTGATACTATGCGAAATTGCGACGCTTAATAAACCTCCGCATAGATGTTCGGGCTAAACTACCAATGCTTGCTCATGCAAGAAAATAAGTAGGTATGTTCGTCAATATAAATGGTTGCCAGAGAAATCATAACATTTAATAAATAATGTTAACAAGGTTAAAAACAAGATGCTATTAGTTGTTCCCCCTTCCACTAATAGAACTTTCCAGAGTGTCAAACTAAAATCAGAACAGGGCTAGCAATACGTGGCTGACCTACAAACATATCTGTTGTCCCACAAGCACATGTGTTGCGTATGTTTTTACAGTTGTATTGTTGGACCTTGGCAACAATATCCAAGGGGCGGGGCTTAGCGGAAAGGTCAATGGTTTATGAGCTAGGCAGTATTAGATAGTGTACCATTTAATATTATGATTCATATCTGTCCTGAAGTTCCCTACATGTTATAAGATACCTTAATGTCATTTTAAATTATGTATAGGCCTATCTTTTAGTATAAAGATGTTGTTTTTTTTAAATAATAGGAGGTGCACACCTAATAAATGTTTGTGGCTTTCTAGTGCCTATTTTTCTCTTTTGTAGCTTTCCTGAGGTATAATAACAAAACTTTTTTCATCTTTAAGGGCCATCAGTAGCTAAGACTGGGTTTTTGTTTGATAATAACTTGTAATTTAATTGTTTTATTATACTGTTGAGAAAAAAAACAATGTAATAGTGAGTTAATTAATTATATATTAAATTACACATAAAATTTTGTTTTATTTCTGTCTACATGTTAGCATAAATACTTCAAAGCCATTTGAATTTTTGTTATAATTTTTTGATAATAAGTTCTGATACTTGTGAGTCTTCTGTTATCTTGTGGTGACTTTTGTTTTGTTTTGATTTTTTTTTAAATGCAACTTTTGAATTAAAACTTATAAGCAGTAATAAACAATAAAAATTAGCACAACCTGTCATATTTTTTGGGACATTGGTTTTAGTCTTACTTTTAGTTGAAATAAATTACTTTGGCTTTCATCCTAACTGTAGCTTTTGTACTCACTTATGAAAAATGATAAGGAGGCCAGTGTATGAAGAAAGTACTGTAGGTCTGTGTGTCTCAAACCTACCGTGTGAGCTATACTGTGTAGGCTTCCAGACCTAACAATAATCCCTGGGCATTGGTGAAATAGGCCTACAGTACCTAATTCCAAATGGCATTTATATTAATATTCTATAAATCCTATAATTGTTTGTAAATTCAGATGCAGTAACTCATGTTGTATATTGGAAAACCTGCTCCATGCTCTCCTATTATACGGTCGTTATGGTGTCAAGTGAATATAAATCAATGTTACGATATACCAAGCTAAACATTCAAAAACCACAAGGGAAATGTTTGTTGATTTACTAAAGATCAAATGTTATACTCATAGCATTGAAATTATATATAGTGTCCTTTCAGGAATTAAAAAAAAAACTTTGATAGCATACTTTGATCCTGTGTCAAATGGCGACTTGTTGTTTTACTAACCCTGCCACAGTTGTTCGGGCTACGCTACCAAAGCAACTTCATGCAAGAAAATAAGTGTGTTTGTTCTCCAAAATAAATGGTTGCCAGAGAAATCATAACATTTAATTAAAAAAGTTGACAAAGTTAAAAAGTAAACAAAATGCTCTTAATTTTCTTCCCCTTTGTGTATGAACTAGGCAGGTGGTATTATTAGATAATTTTAAGTGTACCATTTGATATTTGATTCATTTCTGTCCTTAAATACCCAACATGTTACAACAAATAGGCTTAAGGTTATTTTAAAATTTAAAAAAATAAGTCATTAGTATAAAGTAATGTATTTAAAAAAAATAGGAGTTACACACCTAATAAACTTTTTGTATCTTGATTTTAAGTGTACTACTTAATATTTGATTCATTTTTGCCCCTCTGTACCCAACATGTTACAACAAATAGGCTTAATCAATGTCATTTAAAAAAAATGCAAATTAATGTAAAATAATATTTTTTTATAAATAGAAGTTGTACACCTTCATAAACTTTTGTATCTTCTTTGTACATACTTTATTATTTTTTTCTGTAACTTTTCTGAGGTATAATAACAAAACTGTTGTCATCTTTTGGTTCATTTTCTTAATTTCACCCCGCATGGGTTCTTATTAATTTAATAATTTAATTTCGTGTTGAGTATGTGTTCCATAGGTGTTTGATCCAATGACCAGGGTAGTAATGTGAAGCGCTTAGAGGCTTTGTGCATGAAGCACTATATATTATTATTATTAGCTTATGTTTATTGTAGCAGAAATGACAATATTACCCATTATAAATCCCTGTCCAGACTATCAGTTGCCCATATATAGTCATGATGTGCCTATATATGGTCATGATGTGATGTCATCATAACCATATAATAAGGCATGCCACATATTTTTGTCAATAAAATATGAACACCAGGATAGGGCTAAAGACTGAACAACATGTGATGTTTTGTGACATCCTATATTCCTGTTATAAAAAGTTAATTTACAAAAACTTAAATCAAGCATCGTCCACCAGAAGTAGATATAGAATTGTATTGCTTCTTAGATTCTGTCCACACCACTATCAAACTTTATGTGACAAATACCCATATTTGGGTGTAATGTGACATCATCATGCCCATATATAGGCACACCATACAAATCTGTCACATAGAAGTTAATAGTGTGGACAAAGCATTATGCATGCTATAACTGGTAGGCTCCGTGTAGCACGGTGTAGGCCCACAATGCGAACAATTCCTTTTCGTCAACCTTGATAAACAAAATAAATACAGCAGTCATCCAGGTCTTCAAAAATCATAAAGGAAATGTGTGGGTATTTATTGATCTGAATGTTGTACTGGTAGCAATGAATTAATATATAGTATCCTTTCTAGGAAATTTAAAAAAAAAAAAATTTTAAACAAAAGCTTTGATAGCATACGTTGGATACTGTGCCAAATTGCGGCTTGTTGCTTACAAAACCATGCCACAGACGTTCGGGCTATGCTATCAAGGCCACGTCATGTAAGAAAATAAGGAGCCTAATTGCTTATGAGCTAGGCAGGTACAGTATTAGTTTTAATATAATTTTAATTGTACTTAATATTTGATTTCTGTCCTTATGTACTCAAAGTGTTACAACAAATTGGCTTAATATCATTTTAAATTAAGTAAATCATTATTATAAAATACTGTTCTTTTATACTAGTAGGAAATGTATGAAACACTTTTGTATCTTCCTACTACCTACTTTATTTCTTCTTTTTTGTAACTTTTTTGAGTTATAATAACAAAACTATATTTTCAAACTTTATTTCAAAAATTGCATTATAGAATCATTATAACAATTTCTGATGCAGTCATAATAAAAAAAAAAACCTAGTTGCCTAGTTGCTACGGAAATTTTGCCTAATTACAGACATACTGAAATAGACAAAAATACTACGGAAATTTATCATAGGCCTAGATCCATAAATAAATAGGTCAAGTTCAGGACAAATGAATTTTCTATCAGGATCTTTGATTACATTGTCCCTAGACAACTCATACTTGTAAGATTACTGATAAATTATATAAGGAATGGTGGCCAGTAAAAAATTTATCCTGTCCGTTGATTTGAATTCCACATCAAATTACAATCAGGCGCAAAGACGATTGGGCCCAGGACAATCGGGCCCATAACAATCAGGCCCATAACAATTGAGCCCATTTTCATAATGATCGAACCCAATTTGACAGTGGGCCCAATCATTCTGAAAACTGACCCATAAATTTTTGTTGTGTCCGGTTTGTAGGGAATTCCACAGATGTATCTGCAATTTTAAGGAACTTATATCTTGCACTCAAGGCAAATTATTAGGTACTACGAAAAAATTCTGTATTTACTACGGAAATCTGAAGATTATCTGAGTTACGGAAATGTATTTTATGAACTTGAGAAATCTGATATGGTCATGATGACATCATGTCCACATACAGGCACATCATGACTATATACAACAAATATGTTAATTTTCATTTTAAAATGTAAAACATCAAGTATAAAATAATGGTTTTCTTTAATACTTGTAGGAGGTGCTCACCTAATAAATATCTTCCTAGTGCCTACTCTATTCTCTTTTTTTTTTTCTTTAAGGGCCATCTGTAGCTGAGACTGAGTTTTTGTTTGACAGAAGAGTGCAATTAATTATTTTATTTAACTGTTTAAAACTTTAACATTTAATGTGTGTTTCATTTCTGTCTTTAAGTTCACTACAGGTTAGTACAAATACTTCAAAGTCATTTGAATTTATGTAATAATTTGTTTGATAATAAGTACTGTACTTAAAAAAGTTTGCAAAACTTTTAGACCACTTGTGGCTACTGTAAGCCTATTTCTATTGTTTTTGTAAACTGTTAAACAATAAATATAAGCACAACCTGTCATATTTAAGGCAATCTGTTTTAGCTAAGGCTTTTAGTTAAAATAAATTCCATCTTAACTTTTAAGACAAATGATAAGATGAGGAAATAAAGATAAAGAAGCAAAGGACACAGGACACCATGAGTAGCCTACAGAATATAGAATTTTCAGTATCCTTTTCTTAAATAAAAATGTTGAAAATATTGCTGCTGCATCTCCATTATTAAGAGACATGTACAATATCTGAAATACATAGCCCATATCTGCCTAGGACCAAGTAACTTTTAAAACAAAATAAATGTGGTTTGAATAGTCCTGTTCAAGAGAGAGAGAGAGAAGGTAAACAGGTTAAGGAAAATGAAAATTTAATAAGTAAGTTTAATAATACATCCAAAGAAATAAAAATAACATGGTTTCAAGGTGGCAACACACATGACCTTCTAGACAGTTGCAGAATCTTCAGCAAGATGAAGGTGGCAACTTAAGTAGAACCATTATGGTCAAGCTAAACTAACTCAGTCAAAGACTGCCATCACAGTGGTGGTGCTTCCGTTGGACAGACTTGGACCCATGACGACATGACAAGGTTGTCGGATCAAAACCATTCACGTGCCTATCGATTGCCGCCAATCCCTAATATTGTTGTCTAAAAGCACAATTTGGACCATACTAAGCCATAAGAACTTTTCACTTGAACACTGCCAGGAATTTTTTATTCGGGGACCCTGACCAAACGTCTAGTTGCCCCTTGGTTCGGACATGTCGGACCCCCTGTCGGCAAATTTCTTGAGTGCTCCTGATACAGCTTATATTTGGATGCTAGAGAAGAATACCTTTTGGCATCAGTAGGAGGAACCAAACTGTACTGTACTGAACTATTTGACCACATATAAAAATATATTGTAACATTTAAAATGACAGCAGATACAGATGAAGCTAAAGGAGGTAAACCACTAATACAGTACTCTGAGAGCCTATCGTTCTAAAATACCACATACTCACAGCATCAATGCTCTTTACAATGCCCATAATTTAATAGGTCCTGTATATTAATTCCAATGGTGAATATAAATATGAATGTAACAACATTAAAATCTTATACTGATTTTCTAGTAAGACCCACATCAAGTGGACGCAAATGTTTATCTTCCATACCACAAAATTGAATTGCTTCCTATGCAGTAACATGGTTGAGTAAACTAGGTACACAATGATCAATATACAGTAGTATCGATCAATATGGAACAGACATGCACGAAAGAAATTTGTATGGGTACCTATTGACTGGAAAACTGTATTGATGGCTGTAGACTGTTATTCAAATTATGTTTTTCAATAAAAAAATT
>NW_022748202.1:1240429-1247752 GCF_011630105.1 Anneissia japonica | reverse complement strand
AGATGTGTATAAGAGACCATCCCTGGGTGGTAGACATTTTAAGGGTGGTGGTGATAACATTGGTGAAAAAAAGATGTGCAAGGCAGTTAATGCAGGTGGGTGCGAGCCTTGAAATTAGCTTTAGACTGGGTGGCCCGAAACTACATCCCTGAATGGTTATATTATTGTGCTTGGAAAGTTGGGTTGTTCAGAAATCGTCAGCTTATAATAACAAAACTATATATTCAAACTTTTATTGCATTATACAAAACAACAATTGTGTTATATGGTTTTGGAAATTTAGATAGGTATGGAAAATTCATTGAAAAGTTGTGGACATTTTACTGAGAACCATGGTGCATGAACCCTGTTGCTGTGTGAGCTGTAGGCTTTTAGGACTAAACATAATGGTCCTTGTGTATGGATAAAATAGGCCCACAGTACTTTGTTCCAAGTGCTTGGGCCTACAATGTTTTAGAATAATATCCCATGACATAATAATATTCTATACATCCTGAGATGAAGTAACTTGTATTATTGTTTTTAATTTACTTTTTAATTTCTTTTGAATTGTATATTTTTGTACCAGGCCTTCTTCGGAAAGAAGTGCTAGTCACTGAATGGTTCTACCCTGATTAAAGAAAGCCTAAACAAAACATCAGACACATAGACTAGACAAGCCCCTCTATATTTGGAGTACAGGTATTATATAAATTGTAAATTAAGCAATGATGTTCAATAATATTGTGGTGTCTGATTTACTTTTAACAGTGGGATCTTGCAAAATAAAATCAAAGAGAGCCAGGTCAACCTTGAGACACTGAAGACCCACAAAGTATATATTGAAGAAAATTGTAAGTGGTTGATGTCAAATTTGGATATTGATCTCCTACAAATTATTCCTGATCATTTGAAAGATGAAATCAATGAAGAGTTGGAGATGAGAGCCGCCTTACTGAAGGAGCAGCTGATGCTAATGCAGCAAGAATACAATCAAGAGGTAAAAAAACTAGTGTTGTATTGGGGGTTGTTAGGTGGTTATCTTGGTGTTCAGTGTCAGCTCCAGGAATTCAAAATAGAGGGGGCCCAGACCAGGAGTTTCACGGATATGAAGTCTAGACCACCTCAGTCCCACCATGGTTGGGTCTGAGGTAAGGAAATTTATGATTGACACCACTAGATGTCCGGAAATGGCACTCTCAGACCCCCCCCCCCCCTTTTGAATTCGCCACTGGTGTTACACAGTAAAACTGTATTTGGTAAAGAGGCAAGTGCACACTTTCTGATTCTTTCTCATAACCAAGACTGGTAGTAAGAAGATATCAGGAAGTACTTAAGATGTTTTGGGTTGTTAAGGTAAGAGTTGAATTTAGGAAAGAGTTTAACGGGAAGGTCAGTGGTGTAATGCTGAGACTCGGGCCCTTTTTAGGTCCCAGTCTTCAATTCCATTGTGGGATTTTAAATGTGCTTCTTTTTTAATCATATTTGACATTGCATTCTAAATGTTTTTAATGACAAAATAAATGATATTATATTAGTGGTGGATCCAGAAATTTGTAAAAGGGTTGCCCAGGGAGGGACTTCCACAGATAGAGGGTCTATACCACCTCAGTCCCAGGGATGTACCTGATGTGAGATAATGATAATGGCACCTTTAGATGGCTGGAAATGGCACTCACTTAAATTGTTAATTTAATTTTCTGACACTCTGCCCCCCCCCCCCTTCCTCCTTAATCCGTCGTTGGAGGATATAATATATGTCCTATAGTCAATGTCAGAGACACATTATGCTTCTCCTATGGTTAGGTACTCGGTTTGGGGACCCTGTGAACCACTGCACGAGATCGCAGGCATTGCGCCACTGGTTAAGGTATAGCTGTACAATAAAGTTTTTTTATGAGTTCAGTGGCAGTGCCAGAAATTTCCTGATGAGAGGTCCAAAGTCTTCGACAAGTGTCCAAATTCCTTTAAAGGGATCCAAAAAGCATTTGTAAATATGTTTGTGGAATAATAATCTTTTTTTTAATAACTGTGTTGATTTTATATCATGTTGAAGTCCAGTATCTCCACACTATCATGTTTCATGAGACAAATACCTGTGATTTGGCAAAGTGTTTCCGATATGCAATCAATATGGGCAAATCACAGATATTTATCGCAGAAAATTTGCTTTGGAAAATTTAAAAAATCAACATCTAGAGCAGAACAAATTAATGTAAATTTGAGGAGTTTCTCTTATTCCACTCTTCCTTGCCTTGTAGTGATTTGTAATTTAACAAGCAACACACTCATTCTTTATTTTAGATATTGGTAAATTCAGTGCATCCACTCTTTGACGAGTTTCATAAACTCTTCAGAAAAATCATCCAGGATAATGTCTTGGAAGTTTCATATGATGACCAGCAGAAGTGCCAGCCACATGAACATTGGTAAGTGAGGTTTATGATTGTGGCATTCTTGCATATTAATAATAATTTTTTTTTAAATAATAATTGTATGTAATGCAAAAATTGGAATTATTTAAAAAAATAATAATTGTATATAATGCAGTTGAGCCTGTCATTATCTATCCATGGATGTTGGAAAGGAAATACAGGTCTCCCTCCAATTAAAGACCACTTTTGGGATCGGGGTTTCTAGCAGCTTTGGTCTTTAATTAGAATAATAAAGATAAAAGTCATTTGTTAATTTTGGACCATTTGAAATTGGAGGTAGTCTTTAATTTGAGGGGTCTTTAATTAAAGGGACTCCTGTATGCTATACATATGTGTGATTGGCTTAAAGCCTGTGTTTGTAGAGTGTGTTTAAAATGTAACATGAAAGTGTAAAATCTTCATATTATTGAATACTAATAAAATTTGTTGATCAAAGTGCAATAGTAAACATATCAATAACAAAACATTTTTAATAAAGCATGCATGTGAGAAAGACAAAAATGAACAGATGCTGCACAGTGCCAATGTCTAGGCAATTTTATTATCCTATAACGATATATAAAAATGCAATTTTTTAAACAATCAATAGTGAAACACTATTAAAAATACATTCCCAATTGATATATAACACTGTAGAAAAAAGATATGTCTACTATCAAGCATATTAATTTAATGAATTTTAAAGTCTTTGATACAGCAGCTATCATATTTTCTTCAGTTTAAAAAATGGAGCACGCCAATTTCCTGGGCCTGCTATGAGCCCAGGCAGGTTTTCTTCTTGGAAACCTTTGATAGAATTTTTAAAATGAGGGAAGAAATTTGTATCCAATCACATTAATTTGCTTTCTGTTGCCACTTCAACCTAAGTGATCGGAGTAGTGTAGGCAAAGTTATGACGTAAGGAATATTGCCTATATTTTCGTAATTCAACCCAAAATGATGAGGCCAAATATTTGAAAAAAATATATATTTTTTTTTAATTGTTTGCAATAGCTATATTTATTACCTTCTATAAACCATTTCAACTTGATTTATTCGACCTTTAGTTTTAAGTTACGTTTTTTGTAGTAAAAGCAGTCAATGTTTTTGAAGAAGCGCTAATGGTTAAGAGATAGGGTGAATGTCAAAAATCACGGCGTGTTAGCAGTAAAGTGGTCCAAACAAATTAATATATAATATTAAATAAAATTGAACAATAAAGTATATTTTGTTATTTTGTTTTGATCAGTTATAATAGATTTGAAGTGCTGGTCAAAGGCACAAAAACAATTTCGGATCAATTTCGGGATGATAAACGTGCCAAGCGTCTCGCTTACAATGAGGAACAAATACACAAAATGGACAAGTATATATTTTTCCCACTTAATTATTTTATGATGATGTTTCTTAGTTTTTTTAATACTGTTCTTGAATGTTACTATACATTTTTGTATATTTTTTTATATAAAGAAATAATGGGGACATGATTATGGTGGTAGTCAAAGAATGATGTCGGTGGCGTTTTTTTTATGTTACACTATTTATAATATCTGTATGACCATCTAGTAAAATTTAAATTTTACTATTTTATCTTATTAATGTTTTAAATCTTTAAAAATATTTAAAATTTCATATGTAATTTTTATTCTAATAATTGTATTTTAATATTTTTTCTGCTAGATTTTCCTTACAAGAACCATCCTAAATAGTACAAAATGCTAGAAAATTTGGTATTCCAAATAAGTTGTATAAATCATATTTTCTTTGACATTGACATAAAATAATATTTGAAAAGCGATGGTCAATGAATCAAACCAAAGCTAATAATATTGAACTGGTTATATTGCCAAGCCACTATGCACATGTATATTATCAAAATGAAAATTTAAGGTTGGGAAATCCAAGGGTGTAGCCTATCTATAACCACCATGGAAGTATGGTGTCTTCATGATACGGGTGTAGCTGATAAACTAATATTTCAGATGTCTAGATTTAATTTAAGGCAGCTTACTAGGCTACCATTTCACAGTCATACAAACAATATTAAAAAATTCAGATAGAGCTACAATTTGTTTAGCAGCCCATTCCCTCCCCCTCCCCCACCTTTAAATCCACCCAGGAAACCAATTCCTAACCACTAATACTGTATGCTCCAAACTTGATCCTTAGAAGTTAATCTTGTGCTAATAGGTTAGAATACAAACTTGGTACCATAATGCTCATGTTGATCTTGTGTTTAAACTTTGTCTTCTTGTGTACCTCAGACAAAAATTGAGTATGCAGTGCACACAGGGAATGAGCTTACTCAACGAACATTGTGAATTAAAGTGGAGAGAGCAACACAACAGGCTTGGCAGCTGGTACACGTAAGAGAATTCTCTTATAATATTTTCACTGAATGGCTATTTCCATACAACTGCTACACGCTTTCGCTGACAGCTTTTGGTGATGCTGATTGGTTGGTCAAAAGGAAGAGCCTTCCCAAATGTGTTTAATATGCAGTAAAACGATTGCACTGAAAACCCTGTAGCAACAGTGTAGTGATTGTATGGAAACCATGGTTATCTGCCCACACGGGGAAAGCCATTACCATAAGATATGGCATATTGTTTTTAGGGGTGATACGGACTATGGTGCCTGTGCTCTGGTTTAACCATACATTATTATCATTATCTGGTCGAGCTTGCTTTGACTGCAAAGACTCTGGCACACCATCCATCAGAATATGTCGCAGCTGGTAGGTCATCAACGTCAACGTATTTACAGTATGGGCGACTAACACTTTTCTTTTCGTGTAATAGAGACCACAGAAGCGAGTTACTGGCTAATTCATTATTATTACAGTAGCGGTGTCCAGCAAATTACATACATCGCTACTGTATTGACGAAATGATACATGTAATATGATGTAGTTTGATTTATATCAGAGTCTCAAAGCACTGTGGACTAGCTGGTACAGTAACTTTCTTCTCCTCTGAGAGTTAGCCCATGACCACCATAGTGCCCATTGTGCTTGCAGTCTGTATACTGAAGAACTCAAATCAAGGAGGAAGTTACCCA
Source organism: Anneissia japonica (assembly GCF_011630105.1). Classification (NCBI taxonomy): domain Eukaryota; kingdom Metazoa; phylum Echinodermata; class Crinoidea; order Comatulida; family Comatulidae; genus Anneissia; species Anneissia japonica. The sequence goes on along the minus strand of NW_022748202.1, from coordinate 1,242,299 downwards.
CGGATTTACGTTCTACAAAATGCACTGCCCGTGATCCGTACTGTAGCATTCTGAAGCCTGTACGATAATCTTATTGAGAGTTGATAGTCTTTTTGGGACTGTTTTCATTTGAAGTTGTCACTGCAATACTAGGTTATACACTTTTTTTCTTCCAGGAGAGCCTTTTTTGAGTTTCAGTCAGTCATGATCTTACTGCAGAATACCGAAAACACAATTAGAATATATTGCGTTTTCAGAGATCGTCTTGATAAGGTTGGTAGTGGTAGATATAAATTAATTGTGGTTGACACAAGGGCATTGTAGAAGATGATAGGCTACTGTAAAGCCCTTTATTTTCGCGGGCCCTTAATTGACAATTTTATTTTTTAAATCCCGTTTATGTGTGTAATTTTAGCTCAAACGTCAACATGATAAAATAAGTGACGATGTCAAACAAGTGCTGAGGAAAGCTTTTCAGAAGAAGGACACCCTCTATTTAAAAGGCAAAGAGCCTAGTCAAGCTAGGTCAATGATGAGCCCGACTTTCATCCATACCAGTCAGGAAAGAATCAAAAGGAAAAAACATGCACTTGTTACTAAAGACCAGTTTAATCAGTAAGTATCATGTTTAATTTATCTTCATTTTTTATTAGCACTCTGACCGCCTGGGGTTTGAAAAAATAATATCAGCAACCGCCAGATTTTTAGCAAATTTTAACACTTTTCTGAAGCTCGTTGAGAGTGCATATGTGATCAGATTGACATGTAGTGAATACTACAAGAACTACAAACATTTTAGCTTTACAATGGTAACAGTAAAATGAAAATGACTCACTTTTGGAGATTTATGCAATTTCGCACAATAAAGCTGAGGTAATTGCGATTTTGTGAAAGTGATTCAATACCGCTCTACGCTAATGTAAACAAGCAAATAGTAAATTACTTACGGTCCAGACTGAATAAAGTGTTCAAAATGTCCGTAATTACCCTATCTATCGGATTCCGTATAAAAACCTGAAACATGGAGATCTTCGTTTTTGGCAGTCAAGCGTTGCGTTATCAAATATGAAGATCTACATGTTTGGCGGGTAGAGTGTTAATTATGTTTCCTTTGTTGCTGAGCGGTTGCAGAATTCCTGCTTCTTGTGCTAAAGACCCCAGTCTGATAGCTTGGCTCCTCGAATAACCGTCATATTGAGAATTAGGCGGGTTGGACAATGTTTTTAATCTGTATATGTCTATTGTATGTTGTAGTTAATTCGGATGGCGTTGCACTGTGGCTGCCGCAGGTCCCCGGTGGCCTCCCAAATTTTCGATTTCCAATTTGAATGAAGACCAATCATTGTTAATTGGTTGATTTATAAATGCTTTTATTGCTTGGTTATGACTATTTTTGTCATTTACTATTTTCCCTCGCAAAATTCAATTGTGCCAACTGTGCACTTTTTGGCAATCATTGGAAAGCCGCTATTGTAATTTTTGAGAAAATAAATTTAAATATGAATTATAAAAACATTTGTATTGTATAAAAAGCTACCAACAATTATCAACCAATACATTTAGTATTAAGAATTATTTTTCCCTATGCAAATATATAAACAAAACTATTTGTTTGTTTTTTTTTTTAAATCGTCAAAATTAAATAAAACATTAAATACAAACGTTTCTACTTAACATTAACATTAAAGTAAAAACAAAATATGCTAATTATTGCAAAAGCCAGTAGAAGTAAGTTCAAATAATAAATTAAAAATATGCATAAATAAGAAATCTCATTAAGGTAGTTTTTTTATTCAATGAAAGGCAATGAAATATAAAAGTAATTTGCCTATAAACCATATATGTAGGTACGACTGTCTTGCATGGGCTCGTACATAGGTGTGTTTGTATC